>NC_080041.1:53972313-54202216 GCF_012489685.1 Lotus japonicus
TTTACTACTCTCTCCGTTCCAAAATGTAAGTTGTTTTAGAATTTATACTCTCTCCGTTCCTAAATAACTGACACTTTAAGGTTGTTGCAAAAGTATTAAGAAATAGCAATTAATGTTCTTGTTTTATTATATCATTTATCTCTCATATTAATTCTAACTTTTCAACTTTTCTACTACCAATAAATGAAGGGTATAATTGGTAAAGTATAATTAATGCTCTCTTGAACTTTGTAAAGTGGCAGATAATTATGAATAAAATTTAGTTAGAAATAGTGTCAGTTATTTAGAAACGGAGGGAGTACTATATTCCAAAATATAAGTTGTTTTGCAAAATCAATGCCCTTTTTCTCTCTTTCTTCCTTATATACCCTCATTTAATATTATATCTCTTAATTACCACCTTCAATTTTCACCTATCACAACTCTCACTATCTACTTCACCAATAATAACATTTCTCTCTCCTTAATATAACACAACTTTAAATAGGAGTATTTTAATCAAAAAACTTATCAATTAATGAGCTCTTAAACAATGTGCACAACCTAAAACAACCTACGTTTTGGAACGGAGGGAGTAACAATTAACAACTAACATTTGTATATACAAAAAAACAATAATGATTCCTGAACATTGATACAGTAAAAACACCGTGAAACACCGTTCACATGTGGCAATTGTGCTGAGGCAGCTTGTAAGTGGAGAGGGCCGAAAATAAATTGTAAGAATAGAGGGACTGAATGTGTAAGACCCGGATTTTCGGAACAAGTTAATTTCCGACTCACGCGTGGAATCAGTGTAAGTGTGACAGGAGTTTGATATTTGAGAAAGATTAATGAAGAAGAAAGTTCAGGAATTGCTCGAGGAATGTGGCGTTGTTTCTTTCGGAGCTAGTGCGAGTCGTCTGCACACCTGCCTTATGGCGAGCATGTCCAGAATAGGCTAATTTCGCTTTTAAAGCAATGTTTAGGCGATATTTCGAATTCTTGGAAAATTTAAAGATTCTCTTTATTTTTCCTTCGACCAGCATTTCATTTCGGAACTCTGGACTGTACGCACGATAGTATTTACTTTTCGGATGTCCGCCGACGCTAATTTCTTTGCTTCGAAACCTTAGTTTTGAGCGAAGGATGAAGACTTTTTCTATTCGGGACTTCTAACGAAGATTCCGTCCGCGCTGCCAGACTTGTTTCGACATTTCCAATCTTTCTTCTGTTGGAAGTTTTGTCGTCTGAGCATCACAGCAAAAAGTAGTTTTTCGGGACAGACTAACTTACACCGCTTTTGGCGTTTTGGATATCGTTTTTCCTAAATCTTAGATATTTGTTTTGAGTTCTGGAATTCTGACGTCAGAATCTCTTTTAGAATTCCACGGTGATCGTGCTGCAAAAATCGGAATCGCGAAATTTTCATTTTCCCGCGATTTCGCCTGCCTATAAATAGCTCAAAAAGCAAAAATTCCTTCATTTTCTTCCTATTGTGGCTGAATTTCGTGGAGAGCAAGGGGGGAGGAGATTTTCGCGAAAACTTGACCAATCTTCGCGCAGTTCGTCCCTACTTCTAGGTATCGAGGTAACTAACACGATTCCTACCTCTGATTGTTGTTTCTGTTGCGTTTCTAAAGTCGTTTCTGTGCTCACAGTTTTGAGCTTTTTCTAAAATGGTTCGATTTCTTCGATTTCTTGGTTGGGTTATGTTCCTTACGTTCCCCTGAGTCTAAAACCTCTGTCAGTAAACGCTGATTGTGATCCAGTTGTCCAGGATCTGAAAAACTGTTTCAAAACCCTTTTTGTCTCACATTTCGAAACTTTATTGTCGAAAAGACTTAATCTGACTTCGTGCCTTTAGGATTTGTTGTCACGGATGTCATGAGGATCATTGCTGTCAAATTTGTTTTCAGAACTGATAACTTTGAAGTTTTGAGCCTTTATTTTGGACCAAAATGCCCCTGGATAGTTGTATTTCGGCCCGATTGTCCGAAAATTGTTCCGACAGTTTCTTTGCCTTAGTTTTACCCTAAAACTACCTTGTGAATTGATTTGATCGAAGAAAAAGAGCCGAAGCCCTTTTCTCCTTATGGCCGTGGGCTATTTCCTAAGGGGGGGGGGAGTTTTTCGTTTTCGAAAACTTGTCCTTTCGTACCCGATTGTCGTATTCTGAAGCTTTAATGCTTTGTCTATCGTTTATGTATTGTTTTGCGATCGAACTAATCGATTTTGTTTGGTTTCTGCTTTGTTTTCCTCCGAGGTTCAGTTGAAGGAACTTTGGAATACTCAGAGCAATTGTTTGAGGAGAACTTTGTTTGCGAAGCTGGAACAGCTCGAGGTTAGGGCAACTTGCTATATTTAGCTATGATTGCATGATAGACGTCGATAAATTCGACTTATGCTTTATCTGATGTTGTTTATGATGATGATTTATTGTTATGATTGTTTTCATAACTTATGATATTGATGATGTGTTGAATTGAGCGTTTTGACGCAACTTCGGAGTGGAGGTTCATTGACCTGGTGATCTTTGACATTTCGGGTTGGATGAACAACCCTAGGCAAGTCCGAATGTGGGGTTTGAGACTTAGCCATTTGTTGGGATTCGTTGGAATTCCTAGACTTTCCCCGGGAAATGTATTTTGGGTGGTTGATTTTTGGAAACTTAGAATGATAGAGCTTTCGAAAAATAAAGACTTGGGAAACTTAGACTTTGAGAAATAAACTCATAATTTGACTAATTTGAATTGAAATCATTTTTATTAACGTTTAAGCATAGGAGAACTGAAGGGGAAAAATATTTACGAAAGGCGGGGAAAAGTCGACCTTTGTTGTGGGTTTGGAGAGTTATCGGAATTGGGAAAGCCACTAAGGTGAGCTATGGTGATGATTGAAAGTCACCGAGTACGTTAGTACTCTTGGGGAGTGTTGTGAAGCCGTGTTGTATTGACCGACACCTAGTGATCTTGTTGTTTGGGCTGTGTTGTATTGACCGACACTAGACCCTCGTGTAATCTTGTTGGTGGAGTTGTGTTGTATAGACCGACACTAACTCTTGGGTTGTTTTGAGTTTGGGTCGGAGCAGTTTTTGACCATCGAGATTTGATGAGTCAGATGACTCAAGAAGTCATCAAGGGTGATCGCACTCCTTTCATAATTAATTGTCTTTTGTCGCCGAATCGACATATACCTTCGGGTACAGTATATCTATATACCTTCGGGTACAGTATATACCTTCGGGTACAGTATATCTATATACCTTCGGGTACAGTATATACCTTCGGGTACAGTATATCTATATACCTTCGGGTACAGTATATACCTTCGGGTACAGTATATACCTTTGGGTACAGTATATCTATATACCTTCGGGTACAGTATATCTATATACCTTCGGGTACAGTATATACCTTCGGGTACAGTATATCTATATACCTTCGGGTACAGTATTTACCTTCGGGTACAGTATATCTATATACCTTCGGGTACAGTATATACCTTTGGGTACAGTATATCTATATACCTTCGGGTACAGTATATCTATATACCTTCGGGTACAGTATATACCTTCGGGTACAGTATATCTATATACCTTCGGGTACAGTATATACCTTCGGGTACAGTATATCTATATACCTTCGGGTACAGTATATACCTTCGGGTACAGTATATCTATATACCTTCGGGTATAGTATATCTATATACCTTCGGGTACAGTATATACCTTCGGGTACAGCATGCCTTCGGGTAACTCGGGCATTCGTTGGAGGGAAAAGTCGACCCGCAGGGTTAGGACTGATCCGACTATGTCAAGGTTGTAAGTGACACCCGAGGGTTATGGTCGGCACAATGCTAGTGCTAGGACCGACTCGATCGTGCCCAGCCTATTTCTTCCGGAACCTTCTTAATTGACGTTGCATTGACATATCATGCACTCTAACTATATCTGTTGAGATATTGATGATTTGATGTTGATAAACATCGTTATGTGTTTTGATGATTGAATTGTATTAGGGAGTTGATACAATACATAACTTATATGTATATATACAACATATATATATACCCCCTTTATCGCATGTTGATTGTATATCTATTGTATTCTGTAAGTTGACCCTAGCACCTTGGCTTTGTTTGTATGTTTGTGTTTGGGCGGTCGGCCTGCTGCCAGGCGTCTGTCAGCCGGTTCGTGATGATTCGTTGTGCGGGAAAGACCCGGAGCGAAATGTCTATTACTGAAGCTTTCGACGAGGACCCGGACTTCATGGCTGATCGAGGGAGAGTCGATAATAGTAGTGTGGGATATGGGTGGTTAGAGTCTTTTGAGTTGGTTGTCACTGTCATAGCTCTGATTCGTCTTACTTTTGGGACCGGGTAGGTTCCCGATATATGGCTTTTTGTGTGGTTCTCTTGCTGAGGATCACAGAGAGTCTGTCGGACTATAGGGGTCTTGGGTTGAGGCCATTTTGAGGCCGACTTTCTCTTGGATAGTGGTATATTTGATGCTTTTGCGTACAGTTCTGGTTTGTATATATTCGCCTACGGGCACGCTACCTTGGAGTCACTGCGTGTGCGCGTGACGGGATAGTGCAGCAGAGGCTGTACCTTTGTATATGTTGTTTATCGGTTAGTTTAGTTGTTGGGCTTTGTCTTTATTTCTTTATTGCTTTTATTAAAAGGAAACAATAAAAAAAAAAAAATTACCTGTTTTCCGCGTAAAGTTTATTTTTGGTTATTAAAGTGACACCTGGAAATCGGGGTGTTACATTGTGGTATCAGAGCTTAGTCGAGTCTTTTGGGAGTCTTTGGGGAATAGGTCTTCTGTGCTAGGTTGTGTGACTCTGCAAAGAGTGAAAATTGATTGTCTGCAGAGCGATTTTCGCTCTAATTGCTTGCGTTACTACTCAATCGGATTGAGTGGTTTGTCTAGTGCTACCGTATGGTTTGTACTAATCGGACGTTCGATGGGATATAGGATGGTGGATCTTAACCGGATGGCGGAGGCTACACGTGAGCATCATCAACGACTGATGGCGACAGCAATGTATCAACAAAGAGGAATGAACCGAACTGGAGCTGGGGGACCAATGAGGTCAGGTTCCCAAGGCTACAACGGAAGGAAGAGCTACCATAAGTGGGGACCATATCAGCGTTCCGAGGGAAGAAATCTTATCTCAAGAGAGTACAAACCGACGACTGCTGATACTGGGGGGGAAGCCAGTTGGTGACAAAGGAGTGACATGTTTTCGTTGCAGAAAGTTTGGGCATTTTGCTAACAAATGCTCAGTGATTGGACGGAGATGCTTCAAGTGTAACCGAGAGGGGCATCTAGCTGTGAACTGCAAGACCAAAGAAAGTCTATGCTTCAATTGCAACCAACCGGGACATTTCTCCCAAGATTGCAAGGCACTCAGGGGCGAATCATCAGGGAATGTTGGGAAAGGAAAACAACTTGCTCCAGAGGAAAGGATTCATGCCAAGGAGGGCAAGAGCTGAGGAGTTTAACGAGGAAGAACGTGGGAACGATGTAGGACCTTATTCGAGGTTGCTCGTGATTTAACTATAGAAGTTACACGAGGTTGGGAATAGCACACTAAGTCTAGAAAGTAGTCTTCCACCGATGCGTTTATGAGGAAGCTAGTAGTTGAAGAACGAATCTTAGGGAGATTCCGTATGGGTAGTATACGTGTTATGTTGAGGGTGTGTAGTTCCGTAGCGGGATCCTTAAAGGATTTAGTATCAGGATATTTGTGACTACTGGAGGATAGGAACTCATTGACTGTTCCAGTGGGTTTTTCTAAATTTCCACCTTCGATGTATTAGGCCTGATCAACCTAATATTGAGGGGGTGATATTCGGAATCACAGCTGGTTATGGACTTTGATAGAAGGATGTGTAAGATGAATTTGAATTGATTGAGGATTAGTCGGATTTGGGAGGAAAGTTCGTGTTAAGCACTTGATTGTGAAAGATTAAGATTTAAATCTTTGGAATTCGATGAGTGTCGTATAGACATTGATTGGTTAGTTCGTGTGATTACTCCAAGTAGAGGTAGACTAAGTCAAGAGGTTTAATGCCGGAAAAGTATTAAGTAGTTTCTCGGAAGTTATGAAGTCATAGGTTATGTGATTACTGAGTGGAATTGTTAGAGACTAAATAAGTTGAATGTAATCAGGTTTTAGATGATAACTTGATGGTAGCGAGATTGAGAAGAATTAACTCTGAACTAGATTGTTATAGTCGAGTTCGAGGAAAAAGTTTTGCTAAGCGTTGGATTAATATGTGGAGACATTATAGTCTTAAGAGATGAATTTTCGCTTGAAAAGTGTTGAATTAATGATTAAGTTGGAGAAAGAAAGTTTTAGCATAAGTTGAATACTTGAGGTTGTTGATATGGATTCCAAAGAAATATGCTAAGATTACTAAGTGAGATTTACTAAGTTGGATTGAAATCTTAGGGTTAAGATTGAATCTTGAGAGTCGAGAATCGCGTACGAATAGGAGATCTTATGGTTGTAGGTGTGACAATAGGAGTTGAATCTTAGAAGATTGAAGACCTGAAGGTGAGCTTCGGGTTAAGACCATTGAGGTATAATATAAGAGAGATCTTGAAGTAAAGGAATTCTGGGTTGTGTGGAGTGTTAAGGTTGGTGATCGATTGATGTTGATTATGAGGTTGCGGACATAATGACCATGTGACAAGATTTGAATGATGTTAGCATAATAAGTTGTGAATGTGAAAGCATGACGCCACTGGTCAGGTCGTTTGGGTAAGTGAAGGAGTTATAGTTTTTAAGAAACGGATATTCATTTAAGAAGTATTGAAGTATTAAAGGTCACTAGAGGACCAAACTTGGTGAAGGTTTAGGTTTTAAATCTATGAATGTCTGTCTAAGGTGTGTAAGACTCGAAGGTTGTCAGAATTTGATTGAGAGATTAAGAAGTTGATTGACGAGATGGTGATTGAGTCACAAAAAGGAAGGTGTTAGTATTAAGATGAATACCTGAGGTTGTTATATTTTGACGAGTTTCGTAGAGTATAAGAGTCAATGGGACTTTGTTATGGATTTTGATGATGCATATTACGGGTAACAAGTGAATTTTACTAAAGTTGAATGAGAATCCTAGGGCTAAGGTTGACCTAGTGAGCTGAGATTCATGTACACATAAGAGATTTAGTGGTGTTAGCGGCTACGATAACAGTTAAATCTCAGAATGTTGAAGGATCGGATGATAAAATGGCTAGTTAAGTCCCTTGAGGTATAGTTATGATTTAATCTTCTAGAGGATAAGTCTCGATTTGTGCGAAGTGTTAGGGATTTCAGTAAGTGTAAATAGGTTTGAGTGAGGGAAGTTTTGAGGAAGAAGACGATAATAATGGATTGTTAGGTATTAAGAGGAGGATTATCTTATAAGTTGTTGATAAATTGATGTTGAAGGGGATAAGATTAGTGAAGGACAAGAAATAAGGACATAAGTCGAGCTTTAATTCGAATAGTGACTAAGTAGAAGTGTGATTTCTTGGTGTGTGTAAAGATAGTTACGAAGTTAGAGGTGTTTTAATGGACTAGCGGTTTCCAAGGGGGAGGATTCGTCTAGGAGTTATCGAACGAACAAGTGGAGTTTTGGACTGTAGATGAAGATCACGAGGACAAGTTGAGTATCTACTTTGAGATGACAGAGAGGCACCGAGTTTAAGAAGGATTTCGGATGACCGACAGTAAAAAAAAAAACAAGTGGCTAAGATTGAGCGACTGCACGGAGTGCCAACCGGTATCATTTCAAGCAGAGATCCGACGCAAGTGATCGAGCCAGACGACATGAAGTTGAATGATGGTTTGTCTTTTGAGACACCGACAGTTAGCAGTGGGGATAGAAGAGTGAAACAGTTAAGGGGAAAACAGCTTGCTTAAGTAAAGGTTATGAGGAACAATGACACGGGCAATGCTACATGGGAATTGGAAGACCAGATCAAGGAACTGTATTTCGGAATTTTCTCAGAACTCTGAGTTTCGAGGACGAAACTTTCTTTTTGGAGGGGAGTATTGTAAGACCCGGATTTTCGGAACAAGTTAATTTCCGACTCACGCGTGGAATCAGTGTAAGTGTGACAGGAGTTTGATATTTGAGAAAGATTAATGAAGAAGAAAGTTCAGGAATTGCTCGAGGAATGTGGCGTTGTTTCTTTCGGAGCTAGTGCGAGTCGTCTGCACACCTGCCTTATGGCGAGCATGTCCAGAATAGGCTAATTTCGCTTTTAAAGCAATGTTTAGGCGATATTTCGAATTCTTGGAAAATTTAAAGATTCTCTTTATTTTTCCTTCGACCAGCATTTCATTTCGGAACTCTGGACTGTACGCACGATAGTATTTACTTTTCGGATGTCCGCCGACGCTAATTTCTTTGCTTCGAAACCTTAGTTTTGAGCGAAGGATGAAGACTTTTTCTATTCGGGACTTCTAACGAAGATTCCGTCCGCGCTGCCAGACTTGTTTCGACATTTCCAATCTTTCTTCTGTTGGAAGTTTTGTCGTCTGAGCATCACAGCAAAAAGTAGTTTTTCGGGACAGACTAACTTACACCGCTTTTGGCGTTTTGGATATCGTTTTTCCTAAATCTTAGATATTTGTTTTGAGTTCTGGAATTCTGACGTCAGAATCTCTTTTAGAATTCCACGGTGATCGTGCTGCAAAAATCGGAATCGCGAAATTTTCATTTTCCCGCGATTTCGCCTGCCTATAAATAGCTCAAAAAGCAAAAATTCCTTCATTTTCTTCCTATTGTGGCTGAATTTCGTGGAGAGCAAGGGGGGAGGAGATTTTCGCGAAAACTTGACCAATCTTCGCGCAGTTCGTCCCTACTTCTAGGTATCGAGGTAACTAACACGATTCCTACCTCTGATTGTTGTTTCTGTTGCGTTTCTAAAGTCGTTTCTGTGCTCACAGTTTTGAGCTTTTTCTAAAATGGTTCGATTTCTTCGATTTCTTGGTTGGGTTATGTTCCTTACGTTCCCCTGAGTCTAAAACCTCTGTCAGTAAACGCTGATTGTGATCCAGTTGTCCAGGATCTGAAAAACTGTTTCAAAACCCTTTTTGTCTCACATTTCGAAACTTTATTGTCGAAAAGACTTAATCTGACTTCGTGCCTTTAGGATTTGTTGTCACGGATGTCATGAGGATCATTGCTGTCAAATTTGTTTTCAGAACTGATAACTTTGAAGTTTTGAGCCTTTATTTTGGACCAAAATGCCCCTGGATAGTTGTATTTCGGCCCGATTGTCCGAAAATTGTTCCGACAGTTTCTTTGCCTTAGTTTTACCCTAAAACTACCTTGTGAATTGATTTGATCGAAGAAAAAGAGCCGAAGCCCTTTTCTCCTTATGGCCGTGGGCTATTTCCTAGGGGGGGGGGAGTTTTTCGTTTT
Organism: Lotus japonicus; assembly: GCF_012489685.1. Taxonomy (NCBI): domain Eukaryota; kingdom Viridiplantae; phylum Streptophyta; class Magnoliopsida; order Fabales; family Fabaceae; genus Lotus; species Lotus japonicus. The sequence continues at coordinate 53,981,722 of NC_080041.1, forward strand.
CGAAAACTTGTCCTTTCGTACCCGATTGTCGTATTCTGAAGCTTTAATGCTTTGTCTATCGTTTATGTATTGTTTTGCGATCGAACTAATCGATTTTGTTTGGTTTCTGCTTTGTTTTCCTCCGAGGTTCAGTTGAAGGAACTTTGGAATACTCAGAGCAATTGTTTGAGGAGAACTTTGTTTGCGAAGCTGGAACAGCTCGAGGTTAGGGCAACTTGCTATATTTAGCTATGATTGCATGATAGGCGTCGATAAATTCGACTTATGCTTTATCTGATGTTGTTTATGATGATGATTTATTGTTATGATTGTTTTCATAATTATGATATTGATGATGTGTTGAATTGAGCGTTTTGACGCAACTTCGGAGTGGAGGTTCATTGACCTGGTGATCTTTGACATTTCGGGTTGGATGAACAACCCTAGGCAAGTCCGAATGTGGGGTTTGAGACTTAGCCATTTGTTGGGATTCGTTGGAATTCCTAGACTTTCCCCGGGAAATGTATTTTGGGTGGTTGATTTTTGGAAACTTAGAATGATAGAGCTTTCGAAAAATAAAGACTTGGGAAACTTAGACTTTGAGAAATAAACTCATAATTTGACTAATTTGAATTGAAATCATTTTTATTAACGTTTAAGCATAGGAGAACTGAAGGGGAAAAATATTTACGAAAGGCGGGGAAAAGTCGACCTTTGTTGTGGGTTTGGAGAGTTATCGGAATTGGGAAAGCCACTAAGGTGAGCTATGGTGATGATTGAAAGTCACTGAGTACGTTAGTACTCTTGGGGAGTGTTGTGAAGCCGTGTTGTATTGACCGACACCTAGTGATCTTGTTGTTTGGGCTGTGTTGTATTGACCGACACTAGACCCTCGTGTAATCTTGTTGGTGGAGTTGTGTTGTATAGACCGACACTAACTCTTGGGTTGTTTTGAGTTTGGGTCGGAGCAGTTTTTGACCATCGAGATTTGATGAGTCAGATGACTCAAGAAGTCATCAAGGGTGATCGCACTCCTTTCATAATTAATTGTCTTTTGTCGCCGAATCGACATATACCTTCGGGTACAGTATATCTATATACCTTCGGGTACAGTATATACCTTCGGGTACAGTATATCTATATACCTTCGGGTACAGTATATACCTTCGGGTACAGTATATCTATATACCTTCGGGTACAGTATATCTATATACCTTCGGGTACAGTATATACCTTCGGGTACAGTATATCTATATACCTTCGGGTACAGTATATACCTTCGGGTACAGTATATCTATATACCTTCGGGTACAGTATATACCTTTGGGTACAGTATATCTATATACCTTCGGGTACAGTATATCTATATACCTTCGGGTACAGTATATACCTTCGGGTACAGTATATCTATATACCTTCGGGTACAATATATACCTTCGGGTACAGTATATCTATATACCTTCGGGTACAGTATATACCTTCGGGTACAGTATATCCTTCGGGTATAGTATATCTATATACCTTCGGGTACAGTATATACCTTCAGGTACAGCATGCCTTCGGGTAACTCGGGCATTCGTTGGAGGGAAAAGTCGACCCGCAGGGTTAGGACTGATCCGACTATGTCAAGGTTGTAAGTGACACCCGAGAGTTATGGTCGGCACAATGCTAGTGCTAGGACCGACTCGATCGTGCCCAGCCTATTTCTTCCGGAACCTTCTTAATTGACGTTGCATTGACATATCATGCACTCTAACTATATCTGTTGAGATATTGATGATTTGATGTTGATAAACATCGTTATGTGTTTTGATGATTGAATTGTATTAGGGAGTTGATACAATACATAACTTATATGTATATATACAACATATATATATATACCCCCTTTATCGCATGTTGATTGTATATCTATTGTATTCTGTAAGTTGACCCTAGCACCTTGGCTTTGTTTGTATGTTTGTGTTTGGGCGGTCGGCCTGCTGCCAGGCGTCTGTCAGCCGGTTCGTGATGATTCGTTGTGCGGGAAAGACCCGGAGCGAAATGTCTATTACTGAAGCTTTCGACGAGGACCCGGACTTCATGGCTGATCGAGGGAGAGTCGATAATAGTAGTGTGGGATATGGGTGGTTAGAGTCTTTTGAGTTGGTTGTCACTGTCATAGCTCTGATTCGTCTTACTTTTGGGACCGGGTAGGTTCCCGATATATGGCTTTTTGTGTGGTTCTCTTGCTGAGGATCACAGAGAGTCTGTCGGACTATAGGGGTCTTGGGTTGAGGCCATTTTGAGGCCGACTTTCTCTTGGATAGTGGTATATTTGATGCTTTTGCGTACAGTTCTGGTTTGTATATATTCGCCTACGGGCACGCTACCTTGGAGTCACTGCGTGTGCGCGTGACGGGATAGTGCAGCAGAGGCTGTACCTTTGTATATGTTGTTTATCGGTTAGTTTAGTTGTTGGGCTTTGTCTTTATTTCTTTATTGCTTTTATTAAAAGGAAACAATAAAAAAAAAAATTACCTGTTTTCCGCGTAAAGTTTATTTTTGGTTATTAAAGTGACACCTGGAAATCGGGGTGTTACAGAATGTGTAATTTGGAGGAAGGTTAGAAATTTTGGGAATTTTCAGCGGGATTTGAAACTCAAAATCCCAAACCAAAATTAGGGATTTCAAATTTTAGGTGTTTGTGTTTCTTCTCCTCTCTCGCGAACACGCTTCACACGCTCCCGTTGAAAATCGCTTATAAAAAAAACGCTCCCGTTGAAAATCCCCAAAATTTCTAACCTTCCTTCAAATTACACATTCAGTCCCTCAATTCTTACATTTTATTTCCTAGCCCCTCCACGTACAAGTTGACTCAGCACAATTGCCACATGTGAACGGTGTTTCACGGTGTTGTTACTGTATCAATGTTCATGAATCATTATTGTAAAAGAAGTTAACACTTATTTGGGTAGTTGAGCTTCATCAATTGTTCCTTGAACATGTCAGTAAGTATCAACACGATTGATGGGATTCGATGATTTTCTTTCGCTTTGGATTAGATTTTCTATTTTCTATTATTGTGTCCGTGCTTCACTTTATTCATGCTTGTTGTGATCTTAGTCAACACTCTGCATATGCGTGTCTCCTCCGCATGTATAGGTCACACGAAATGAGAGAGACAAAAAATGATTTTTTTTTGTGTGCTTGTTGTAGCACCTTAAGCCAAATCAAGGCGTGTGTTAATCCAAAATTTTACCTAGTGAGGTTTGTCGACGCAGAACAAGCAATGGAAGGGTTGTCGATATTTGTCGAAATCTTGCAAAAGAAAGCCAGGAAAAATACCAAGTTAAATTGACAAGTTGGGTTAATCATGGAACACGACAACCACAACACTTAGAGCAGTTACGAAAGAGGTGGGTAGTTAAGAACACGTGCACTCACCCACGATGCAAGGAAACGGTTAAGAACGCGTGCCTCCCTCCACGACGCAGGCCACCCACGATGCAGGCAAGCGGTTGAGATGCATGCCCATTCCCACGATGCAAGAAGCTTCTGGAGAAAGTATGAGATCGTGGGGTATCAAGCCCACTAACCCATCCGGCAGAGGAAAAAACCGACAAGGACATGTGAAGCAATGAAGCACTATAAATATGAGAAGATCATTTAGAAAAAGAGTTCCCAACTCAACTCTAAAAACTCACTAAAAAGCTCACATGTCCGCATCAAAGAGACTTTAAGAGCCTAACATGATGATGAAGGAGTATGTTGCAGAACCAGCCATTTACAATCCCTGCATTTAATGCTTTCAAACTTGTTGTTTTATTCATTTTCCTGTCAATTTCTCATTTGATGTAATTTCCCTTTATTTTTCAATTTACATTTCCTGTACTTTGCACTTTGATTAATGAAATTCAGTTTCCGGTCTTTATAAATTACTTGTTTTCTTTGCAAATTAACTCGTTCACTCTTGTTTGTCGAAAACACCCTTTGCACACAACACTTTGGCAAGACGTTTTCCCAAAAGAACCCCTAATCTTAAACTTTTTCCAGTCGACATTGGAGAATGTTTGTTTACCAAATATCACTGTAAACAAATTGGCACACCTGGTGGGACCATTTTTATGAGAACTATGTTTTACAGAAGTGTTTTGTGTGTTTTGTTTAGTGCATGCTACCTGTTACCTGCTACTTGCTTGCGTGTTTTGTTTCTTATATGCACTTGAGAAGTGGTAAGACTGTAAGTATGGCGAGCAATCGAGGTAGAACTTCCCCCCAGGGATCTAACGTAGTCAATCAAAGTAGTCTTGGTGGAAACGGTGGTAACAACAATGAAGAAATATCCTCTGGGATGAGTTCTGGTACTACCATGCCAACCCAGAGTATAGCGGTGTCTGCTGTGGCAGAAATGCCCATTTCAACGTCAGTTCAGGCAATAACGCCCCCAACTGTGACAAGAGGGGTGACCAACGTGCCCCAAACTCCGTTCATGCCAAATGTCTCTCTGCCCGCGAGAGACATGCCTTTTGGCATGCCTACATCCATGATGCAGGGCTTGCAAGGAAATTATTTGACGTTTTCTGAGAATGTCCTTCCCTTTGGAGTACCCCCTTTTGGGGCAAATGGGACAATGTTGAACTTAGGGAGTCGTGTTAGCCCTCCTGGCTTTACCACGGGGCCTAGTTCGCAGACTTACTTGTCTACAGGCATGAACTCGGGTTCACTTCAAGCCATCAGGCAACAAGTCGATGATAGCAACCATGAAATGGTTAATATGCTATCTCGACATATGGGGGAGATTATTAACCCTTTGATCCAAAATACTAATGCTAATAATCAACAACTAGCCCAACCAATGGGGCGTCTGGCTACGGTCTTAGGAGCCCAAGTCGAAGTTGCACCTTTGCCAAGGATTAACCCAATCCCGCCCGTCGCAGTTCCTGCACGTGGCCCGGTGCCACCACTTCAAAACATGGGGCAAGACCCTTTGTTTGGGGAAAATGAAGGAGTGCAACAACAACCCCAAAACCTGTACATGGTGAACATGAACGAACACGCTGATGGATTTTTGGTGAGAATTCGACACCAGAACGCTGGGGGGCAGCAAAATTTTGCAGCCGTCGTCGAAAAATTGTTAAACCAACATGGGTTAATGTGGGTATTGCGAATAGACCCCATTTTGTCTCAGCCTTTACTGAAGAGGTTCTCGAAGCAGAGCTTCCTCGAGGATGGAAAGTCCCTAAGTTTACCAAATTCTCAGGAGATTCTGGAGAGTCTATTGTTGAACATGTAGCTAGGTACCAAATTGAAGCTTGGGACTTAGCTATCAATGAAAACTTGAAGATGAAATACTTCCCCAGCTCCCTGACTAAGAACACATTCACATGGTTCACAACCCTTGCCCCAAGGTCAGTTCACACTTGGGGCCAATTGGAAAGGATCTTCCATGAGCAATTCTTTAGGGGAGAATGTAAGGTGAGCCTGAAGGATCTGGCAAGTGTCAAGAGAAAAACGGCTGAGTCCATCGACGATTATCTGAACAGGTTCATGATGCTAAAATCTCAATGCTTCACTCATGTTCCAGAGCACGAGCTAGTTATCTTGGCCTCAGGTGGCTTAGATTATTCCATTAGGAAGAAACTAGACACGCAATATATTCGAGATATGTCACAACTTGCAGACAGAGTAAGGCATGTCGAGTTGTTGAAAGCTGAAAAGTCCGATGAGAAGGCTAAGACTACTAACAAGTGGCCTAAGAAGGAGAAAGTAGCATATATCGACACCGAACCAGTGTGTCGAAGTCCATGCGTTTATCGTGAGATCTCTTCTGATGTTGATATTAACAATATCAACTTGGCTGAACTCCAGCCAGGAGATCCCTATGTTTGTAAGGCATTAAAACCTTATGAAAACAAGTCTGGAGAGGAATCTCCTAAGGATAGCACCCCTGCTGTGAAAACTTATAATTTTGATGTAACCAAATGTGATGCAATTTATGATATACTTGTGTCTGATGGTTTAATTGTGGTCCCTAAAGATCAAAAACTACCTTTTCTTGAACAGAAGAAGGGGAAAAAGTATTGCAAATATCATAACTTTTTTGGTCATTGGACCTCACAATGTGTTCGTTTCAGGGATATTGTTCAGGGAGCATTGGATTCTGGAAGGCTCAAGTATGATGAGAAGGCCAAAAGCCAGATGAAGATCGACTCTGATCCATTGCAAGCAGCTGAAGCCAACTATGTGGAGCCTCTCCGAATTTGCATGGTTGACATATCTGAAAGACTCGACTTGGGATTAACACTCGGGGAACCGGAGGCCAAAGGTTTGGCAGTCGAGGAACCAGGAATTGAACAAGAGGCGAGCCTATACGAAGTTTATCCTAAAGCTGGAGAGACTCTTGTCGAATTTTTATCTCGAAGCAAAGATGGAGATAAAGAAGTTATGTTGTGCCCTAGATGCAGCGCTGTGTTCGATAAGTCAGCAGCTAAGGCTTATCAAGATTCTGAGATGAAGAAACACTACCAAAGAAAGGTGCCTGTTGCCAGAAGACTCAAGTACCCCCATGAGGAGCTAGCGGAGTCTTCCCAAGAACATCATGGTCGAAAAGGCCAAAGTCTGAGAGAAAAGGACAAGTCCTATGTCCCTGACGCTGGTTTGCCCAAGAACCAATGGTTCAGGCCAGCACCTCCAAAGCCAAAGCCACATCAGAAGTGGCAAAAGATTGACATAGGTCAAGGTTCTTCCTACGTCAATAATTCGTAGGTGTCACGAAATTACTCTTATGGCTCAAAGAATTATTATGCTCTAGAGCAGATGACCAGAACTCAATTTCGACGTTTCCTGAGAAAAAGGAAAACTGAAAGAGGGAGGGGTGGTAAATTCCGTTGCTTTGGGGCATAAAGCCAGAAGACAGTCCAGATGACAAACCAAGTGTGGCATCGATCATCAATCAACTTGATCACGCCATTAAGCAGGGAATGACTATGCCAAATCCCGTCAAAGACAAAGCAAAGGTGGTAGCTGAAGATGAGGATGAAGACATGCTGGAGGATTTCGACGACAGCGATGGGGAGGACCTCAACATTATCTATGTAGTATCCATCTTACCTACTAATTTCGATAGGATATCCGAAGTCACTGAGGGCGACGAGGATTATTATGTCGAAGAGGAAGCTGATGACAATCCCTTGTGCTACTATGTGATGCAGAAGGGAGCAATTGAAGATGAAAGAGCTTTTTTTCAGAGACCCTCATAACATATGAAAAGCCATTTGAAGCCCTTGTTCGTATGGGCCAAAGTTGAGGAAAAGGGGGTCAACAAGGTTCTAGTTGATGGTGGAGCTGCAATTAACCTTATGCCCAGGTTCATGCTTAAGAAGCTGGGTAAAACTGAGGCAGACCTGATTCCACACGACATGGTTTTATCAGATTACGAAGGGAAAACGAGTACCTCCATGGGGGGGGCAATCATGCTAAACATAACTGTGGGGACAGTAGGCAGATCAACCCTCTTCATTGTTGTGCCTTCCAAGGCCAATTACAACTTGCTACTGGGAAGGGAGTGGATCCATGGTGTCGGGGCAGTACCTTCTACTTTGCACCAAAGGATCTCCATCTGGAAAGCAGATGGCATAGTCGAGATTGTGCAAGCAGACCAAAGCTACTACCTGGCGGAAGCAGGTTATGTCGATAAGAAAAACTTTGAAAAGAATTTGGCCACAATTTCTCCTCTAGACATAGTGGCCAACCAGTATTTTAATCCTTACTTTAGATCCCATTCGAGGACTGCACCTCAATGAGTTCTGCAAAGCAGATGCCAAGAATGGATGGCAGAGTGAGGAAGATGAGGATGCCACTAAGGAGTGGCAAAACCACAAAAATGATGATTAATTCGAGCTTGGCTCGAATTTCGGCTTACGCGGCCGAAAACAAGATAAAAACGACTCTAGAGGCCGACGGAATGGCTGAAGATGCAACCAATAAAGGAGTGATTGATACTTCAATCTTGCCCGTCGAGATGTCGACTCAGGATGAGGCAACGATAATAGAAGATAACTTGTGCTTAGAAGATAAACAAGGCGTCGAAGACATAGAAGATCTTCGCAATCTAAGGCTGGATTGCATCTATGATGACGACCCATTAGGCTTCGAAAAACTATTGATAGATGTCACCGAGAAGATGGAGGCACAAGACCCCTTGGAGGAAGTGGATTTGGGTGATAGATCGAAAAAGAGGCCAACCTACATCAGTTCTCTCATTGACCCAGAAGTCAAAGATATGATGGTCGACTTACTCAAGGAGTTTACGGATTGTTTTGCTTGGGATTATGATGAAATGCCTGGACTCAGTCGAGAATTGGTGGAGTTACAACTACCAATCAAGAAAGACAAGAAACCAGTGAAGCAGTTGCCCAGAAGATTTCATCCAGATGTCCTGGTAAAGATTAAAGAAGAAATTGAAAGGCTCCTCAGGTGCAAGTTCATTAGGACAGCCAAATATGTCGACTGGCTAGCCAACGTGGTCCCTGTGATTAAAAAGAATGGCAAAATGAGGGTTTGTATTGATTTTCGGGATTTAAATGCTGCCACTCCTAAGGATGAATATCACATGCCCATTGCAGAGATGATGGTCGATTCAGCGGCTGGTCATGAGTACATAAGTTTGCTAGATGGTTATTCCGGCTATAACCAGATTTTCATCGCGAAAGAAGATGTGTCGAAAATAGCTTTTCGATGTCTTGGTGCCTTGGGGACATATGAGTGGGTGGTCATGCCATTTGGTTTGAAAAACGCTGGCGCGACCTACCAAAGGGTAATGAATACCATTTTCCATGACTTCATTGAAACTTTTATGCAGGTTTATATTGATGACATAGTGGTGAAATCTCCATCAAGGGATGACCATCTATTGCATTTAAGAAAATCCTTTGAGAGGATGAGGAAACATGGTTTAAAAATGAACCCCCTCAAATGTGCTTTTGGTGTGATTGCAGGTGATTTTTTGGGCTTTGTGGTGCACAAAAAGGGCATCGAAATCAACAAGAACAAAGCCAAAGCTATTCTCGACACAAGTCCACCAACCAGCAAGAAGCAGCTGCAGTCCCAGCTGGGAAAAATCAACTTCCTCAGAAGATTCATTGTCAACCTTAGTGAGAAGACCAAGGCATTTTCCTCGCTTCTTCGACTCAAGAAGGAAGAAACATTCCGGTGACAAGCAGAGCACCAGAAGGCTTTCGACGAGCTTAAGAAATACTTGTCAAGTCCTCCACTAATGATTCCACCTATAAAAGGAAAGCCAATAAGGTTGTACATCTCAGCTACAGATGAAACCATTGGAAGCATGCTAGCTCAAGAGGATGAAAATGGCATCGAGAGAGCCATATTTTATTTAAGTCACGTTTTGAACGATGCGGAAACTCGATACACCATAATCGAGAAACTGTGTTTATGTTTGTATTTCTCTTTTATGAAGTTGAAATATTATATAAAGCCAATTGATGTAATGGTTTTTTCTCATTATGACATAATAAAGCACATGTTATCCAAACCCATCTTGCATAGTCGAATTGGTAAATGGGCTTTAGCCAAAACCGAATATTCACTTACTTATGTCCCTTTGAAAGCCGTCAAGGGACAAGTAGTAGCAGATTTCTTGGTGGAACACACTCTGCCTAAAGAAATTATAACTTACGTAGGAATTCAACCCTGGAAACTGTTTTTTGATGGCTCAAGCCATAAGAAAGGATCAGGGATTGGAATGTTCATAACATCCCCACGAGGCATCCCCACTAAGTTCATGTTTAGGATTCGAGAGAATTGCTCTAATAACGAAACTGAGTATGATGCTTTGATCTCTGGCCTCGAGATCTTATTGGCTTTAGGAGCCAGAAACGTTGCTGTAAAAGGCGACTCTGAACTGGTAATAAAACAACTTACCAAGGAGTATAAATGTGTTAGCGAGAACCTGGCGAAATATTACGTGAAAGCAACAAGCTTATTGACTAAATTCGACGAAGCTGGGGTTAGCCACGTACCCAGAATTGATAACCAAGAAGCCAATGAATTGGCACAAATCGCCTCTTGGTACATGGTAGATAAAGATAGGTTGAAAAGATTAATCGAGGTCAAAGAAAAGTTGAATCCTTCCGATCTCGACATCTTAACTATAGATAATATGGCACCCAATGATTGGAGGAAGCCAATTGTCGATTACTTACAAAACCCTATAGGAACAACTGACAGGAAGGTCAAGTACAAGGCTTTAAGCTATTGCATTATAGGCAATGAGTTGTTTAAGAAAAATGCACATGGTACATTGTTGAAATGTTTAAGCGAGGGTGATGCATTTGTAGCAATTTCAGTTGTGCATGATGGTTTATGCGGTGCTCATCAAGCAGGAGTCAAAATGAAGTGGATATTATTTCGACAAGGGATGTATTGGCCCACTATCATGAAGGACTGCATCGAATACGCAAAAGGGTGTCAATATTGTCAAAGGCATGCAGGGATCCAACACGTACCAGCCAGTGAGTTGCACTCAATAATCCAGCCATGGCCATTCAGAGGGTGGGCTTTGGATTTAATTGGTGAGATCAACCCATCTTCATCGAGACAACACAAGTACATAATAGTGGCGATAGACTATTTCACTAAGTCGGTAGAAGTCATTCCTTTACAAAATGTTACCCAAGATACAATGATCGATTTTATACAGAATCACATCGTATATCGTTTTGGCTTGCCTGAGTCACTTACCACCGACCAAGGTACCGTATTTGTAGGTCGAAAAGTGGCATCTTTCGCGGAGTCTTGGGGCATAAAACTCCTAACATCAACCCCTTATTATGCCCAAGCAAATGGCCAAGTGGAAGCCGCCAATAAAACCTTGATCAGTCTGATCAAGAAACATGTGGGTCGAAAACCCAAAAGTTGGCATGAAACCTTATGCCAAGTGCTTTGGGCTTATCAAAATTCACCTAGGGAAGCTACGAGGGCAACACCATTTCGACTAGCATATGGTCAGGAAGCAGTGCTGCCGGCAGAAGTGTATTTATAGTCTTGCAAAATTCAAAGACAAGAAGAGATCCCTAGCGAAGATTATTGGAATATGATGCTTGACGAATTAGTTAATCTCGACGAAGAAAGGCTATTGGCCTTAGACGTTCTGACCAGACAGAAGGATCGCATCGCAAAGGCTTACAATAAAAAGGTTAGAGTTAGATCTTTTGTTGTTGGTGATTACGTTTGGAAAGTTATATTTCCAGTGGATAAAAAAGACAAAAGCTATGGCAAATGGGCCCCAAATTGGGAAGGTCCCTTCGAAGTCGAAAACGCACTCTCTAACAACGCTTATTCGATTAAAGAAATAGGAGGTCAATCTCGACGTGTAACGGTGAATGGAAAGTACTTGAAAGAGTATAAGCCAGTGTTGCACGAAATCAAAATTCAATTGGCAAATATCGACAGAAGTAGGCCAAACTAAATGTTTTATTAATTGAGAATAAGACATTACAAGAGATTTGAAAAAATTCAAAAAGGGGGTGCCCCCCAGAGCAAGCCATAACGTCTCCTCAAAGGCGCCAGAAGATTGTCCACGGCTTCCCTCTGGTCCTCAAGGGCAAACTTCTCTAGTCGAAGATTAGATTCCTCGAAATAAGTGGCCACTATATTTTGAGCCCGGCTTCTCCGTTCTTCCTCCTCATCAGGGCCCAGTTGGTCCAGAGCAGCTTCCAGTCTGTCGAGTTCCTCCATTTTCTCCTCGATCTGATATTTCGCAAAGTACGCCTGCAGATCAAGCTCCCTGCGTCGCTCGAACAAGGGGACCACCTCAGAAACTCCAAGAATTGTTGGAGTGGAACTCTCAGGGGAGTGATGAACTTCCTTTGCAGCAGTTGGTTGACAAGTTGTGTGAGTTCCTCAGCTCGAGAGGAAGATAAGGAGAGGAAGAGGTCTTCATCAAAGGCCAATAAACGTAACCTGTTAAGAAGAACACGAGTGGAAGTCATTGGTGCAAATCTAAGAGATGAATTAAAGATTGCAGAACAGGAAAAAGGCTTTGAAGGAGTTACTGTTGAAGGGAGGAAGAAGCCCAGTTATTTATAGCGACTGTAACAAAGAATGGAGTTAATGCATGGCAATCAGTTACTAGATCCTACCCTGTTGCCACAAGCAGAGGCGGATGCACCGCCCGGCCACCCTGGGCCTGTGCCCAGGCTCTGGCCAAAAAAATAATAATTTTCTTTGGCCCATGATCATATTTTGGGCCCAAAAAAAAAGGAAAAAGGGCAATCCGAATGGGTTCTTTCCAACCCGTTCCTTCCCTTATTTGTTGCTTTATTCTTCAATTTGATTTGGGGAACTCTGAGTGCTCGATTCTGTTTCAGTGGATTGCAATGTTGTTGAACATCAATGTAGATTGTAATTGGACTTGGAACTTACCATGACTTGTTTTCATTTTTCTCCCTGAACGACTCTGATCTCATGTTCATTAATTTGTCTTACCACCGTCAACAACAAAAAAGGAAAAGAACTGTAACGAGTTTTTTTGGGTAAGCTAAAGTTGTTTTGCTAAAAGTACAAAGTATTACAAGCAAAACAAGACCAAAAGGAAAAAAAATAGGAACAGAGAAGAGGCAGGACAGAAAAACAGAACCATAGAAAACCGAAAACTAATTACAAAGAGGACAACACCATCCAAGTGGTAGTGGTGGAATGATGAGCACACTCCCTCTACCCCACCTGGCTTCCATGCAACCATTCAAATTTCCACATTCCATGTGTTCTTTTTATTTTATTTTTATGTTACTCATTTTAATTTTTGTAATTTTCATAAGTAAATTTATATTCATTAGTGAAATATATTTATGGGATGATCATATCTGCAATATATTTCTGCAATCAATTAATTCAAGATTTTTTTTGCCCAAACTATGTATAATGATAATCATATAATTTTGGTCATTACACACTCAAAAACAATTCTACTTCAAATTACCAAATAAAATTCTCTTTCTAGAATCAGGTTTTCATAATTGTATCAAAACATAAACGTTTACAAGACTCAATTTTGGGCAGATCCAATTTTCCCCAAGAGTGTAATTTTTAATGTGTTAAGACTCTCTTTAGCATCCGTCTGATACACATCATATTTGAGTTTTTAAAGTAAATCTTAAGTTTAAATCAAATTATATATACAAACGATGTTTGGGTTGGGTGTGTTTAATTGAGAATGTGACATATTTGCCATTGCAACACGCTATTTACGCACCAACAACAACAACACTGCGATGCCCGCAACCGCAACACCTACAATCGCGATCGCAACCGCAACACCTAAAACCCTGGATCAGACGTCAGGTGTGGGCAGTTAGGCTTAGACTTAACCTTGCCTAGGCTCTACAAAATTTCTGACTCCGCCACTGGCCACAAGCCACGTAGGCCATCACCGCGAAGATAGTGAGTAGTTCCACCATCGATGGGTGGTGGAAAAAAAACGTGGTAAAGACCGCAATTAATTATCCTATTTCCAAGGAGTCAAGCAACGACTCAGAAGAAATATGTTGGAATACTTTGGACGGCGCAAGCTCAAAATTGTTGTCGAAATTAAAGGCATAGCAAAAGGCATATTGCAAACATAGAAATTACTTGGCAATACATGTTATGTTTAAGCAATTTGAGATTTAAGGTCACAGGCCATAGTGTCGAAATTGGCAGCGTTAACATAAAAAGTTGGCAACAAAAAGCCATTCACAGTCATGATCATCATTACAAAACAAGCCAACGAATAGTTAGTGAAAGGGGAAATAAAAGCCCTAGAGTCTAGACTTGAAGGAGTTAAGCTGGTCATCAAAAGCAGCAATCTTGGTCTCAAGACCCTTCTTGGTCAATTTGTCAGCCTCAACCTCCTTAGTATGCTCCCTTGTCGAGACCATCACTGCCTTGGAACTGCGAGCAAGTTCATTCAGACGTTCAGTCACAGAGGGGCTCTCCTCGACCAGGGCAGCCTTTTGCTCTTCCAGCTTAACCATCTCCCTCCGAAGCTCGTCAAGCCTAGCATCAATGTTGGAAAGGTCAGCTGCTATAACTGCTTTCCTGGCAGTCAACCTGACAAATTCATCCTTCACTGTCGCGATTTGATCCTTGCCAGAAGAAATTCGAGCTTCCTTGGCCTTTATAGCCTGATCCACACTCCTATCATGATCAAAGGCAGCCAAAGCATCAATCAAGAACGTCTGCAATTCATCAAGGATGGCGGCCTGGGCTTGATCCAGTTTTTGCCTGAGCAAGAAAGTGTGCAACTCCTTAACAACATGGCTAGCCTGAACTCGACTAAGGAAACCCTCATCAAAGATAGTGGCCTTAAGCTGGTCCAAACTCCCCTCAATCTGTTGGCATTAGCTATTCCACTAGATTGAGCAGTCTCAGCAGCAGCATCAGCTTGGCGAGGTGGAGAATCCAGCTCCAAAGTGCCATCGAGAAAGCCTTGAAGAGCAGCAAGAGGGTCTGTGTCGAAAAGAGTGTCAAGCTTCTCGCTAGACACATGAGATGAAGATCTGTTTCGTGAGGAAGAAGAACCCTCTTTAGCTTGGGGCGAGGGCTCAGCAACAGCAGAATCCTGTTTGGCCTTGGGAAGAGGGCTAGCTTGAGTCGAGGTCTGAATAGGGACGTCAGCAAAAACTGTCTTTGGAGGAGGCATTGCAATGATCACTTGATCAGGATGAACCGTCTGGGGCACTTCCTCCCCATCATGCTGAACTTCGACATGAGGTACACTCTCTCCAGGAATAGCTGAAGTTGTATCTGAGGATTCCTGTGGAAGAAAATCAGTAAGATTAGCTCGAGCCTCCTTAGTAAAATAAGGCTCACAACCAGGACGTTGCCAAGCAATTGGCTTTGAATTAAAATGGAACATCAACTTGTCCCACACATAATCTATCTCATTGGAGTCCAAACTACTCGAAGAATCCAAGCTACTCGAAGAATCCAAGCTACTCGAAGAGCTCAACACAATAACAGTTGATGATTTAGGATGTTTCAAAATGGCTCTAGGCACAGCCAATTTAGACATGCCAGTCCTCTGGAGAAGGAAAGTAAAGCCTCTTAAGGAAATGTCGCATAATGAAATACTAGGAAAGTCATGGCCTATAAACAGTTACCTTCTGAGCAGGCTTCTTAGCAGGGCTGGATCTGCGACTGGTCTTTTTCACAGCTTTCTTCTTTTCGACTGGTGGGAGGGGTGCCGCTGGAGGAGATTTTTCGACGGACTGACGGTTGGATTTCTCACACTTAGGAATAGGAGAATCTTCTTGTGGTGGAGGGCTAGCAAGGAATGTTCTGGAACTTCGATCTGGAAAAGAGGGAAAAATCGAAGTATGAAATTTGCTAATTTACCCATGATCGAGAACTATTGAAAACCTACCACAACGTTCCTAGAAGGTTGGGTCTTCTCAATGGACTGATCATCATCTCTTTCAGCAGCGGTCTTAG
Organism: Lotus japonicus; assembly: GCF_012489685.1. Classification (NCBI taxonomy): domain Eukaryota; kingdom Viridiplantae; phylum Streptophyta; class Magnoliopsida; order Fabales; family Fabaceae; genus Lotus; species Lotus japonicus. Next base: position 53,997,172 of record NC_080041.1, read on the forward strand.
AGACATCCTGGGCAATCAATTTGTTTGGTGAAGCCTTGCTCACGGCGGAGCCACCAACCCCCTTGGTTTTCTTCTGACCGGTAGAAGAAGCAGGAGTGGCTTTCCTTTTCCGACTCTGCACCAAAAAGAAGAGTGTAAGCCAACGTAGATAAGAGGAAAAGGGAGAGCCTAAGGAAAAATACCCTGGTAACAGCAAGTTTCTCAGACAAATCAGCTTCATCATCATCATCATCCACCTTAGGAGGAGAAGCTTGTGAAATTTGGGGAACTCGAGGAGGTGGTTGAGAAATGGCTACAGCTGCAAAAGCGGGGAAAAAATCAAGTGACAAATGACTTAACACAGACCAAGTCGAAATTCTCACCTTGACCAATATGCACATTCAGCGATATGTGGTTGAAGATTTCGACCGGTACATAATATGGACAATTCTCCATGTAGTATTTGGTCCAGGTCACTCGCTTCCGAGGAGGCAATGCGTTATTGAGTATAGTATTAATACAAACATGATCAACACACTTGGGCAAGACAAGAGGGAGAGCCAAAGCAAACCTACAAGTGGGCAAAGATGGAAACCTAAAGCCTGTTTTTCGAATAACAAAAGAAAGACCATCCTCATCAGAGGGAAGGACTAGTCGAGATTTCTTGGCTTTAGATTCCCATTTTTGCCTTAGAACCTGAGCCGCTTTAGCAATAATATCTCGAAGGCGAGGACCTGGAACACTACACCGAAGAATTCTTGGAAAGCGTTGATCTCAGCCAGGTGCATACCTTTAGTTTTCCGTGAAGTCTGTGTCTGCAAAAGAAAAGCAGCAGTCATATGCTGGATGCAATCCACAAGAGGCAATGCAATCTGAGTCCAATACCCAGACCATCACTTCTTGAAAGCTTTAGTGGCATAATATGAAACGGTATAGGGAAAGGGACTAAAGTCGAGCATTTTTTTGTTATAAAACTCGACAACATTATCAAAGGCCTTAGCCTTAGTAACATCGCCAGGATAAAGAACGAAGCTCTTATCAAATAGAGTGTTGGGTAAAGCTTGGCTCAACCCATATTGTCGAGAAACTAGCTGAGGGTTATATCCACACAGAGCGTAGTCACTACTGGCAAAACCTATTGTCAAAACTCGAGGGGAAAGAAGGGTTTGCCAGAGTACAATGTGGTGATCTTTGGGAGGTTTTGGGTCCTCAATGTTGGGACAAGAGCGCCTTAGCCAAGAAGGGCCATAGACTGGCTTGCTATAGGGAGAAAAACTGGAATGGTAGTGTTCTAGTTCGAGAAACATAGTGAAATATTTCCTGAAGTCTAACTCAAAGTTGGCCATATCATGAGGAGGAGTTAGCGTTTCAAGCCAGTGGGCATCAATCCTCGTGTTAAAGGTGCCAGGGGCACCCTCCTTCGCCGGTAAGTAAAACCCAAACACAGCACTCAACCAGAGTTGAAGCAGCCACAAAGGGCCAGCTGCATTCAGAGATGAAACATTGGGATCTCGTAGGTCCACCACAACTTCGTTCAGGAGTTGGTAGAGATTGCCAAGAACTAGCCTAGCCATAGAGATTTTTCGACCCTCATGGAGCATATTGGCAAGGGGTAAGAGCTTAGCAGGGACCCTCAGGGACTTGGTGCAAAACACGTAAGCAGAAAGCCAATACAAGAGAAAGGCAACATGTTCAGCATCAGACAGATCGCCGCAAGCAACACAGTGATCTTCAATAAATCGAATAAAGGCCATGTTAGCGGTAGAAATCGAAATTGGATTAGTTGATGCAGGGGAAGAGTGATAGTCATCGCCCATTGGCCACAAACCAGTGATAGCGGCTACATCAAGAAGGGTTGGGGTAATCATGCCAAAAGGAACATGAAAACAATTGGTGGCCCTTTCCCAGAAGAAAAACGAACTAAGCAGCATGGCTGGGTTGTACGAGATAGAGGATCTCAACAATTGAATCAAGTCAAAAATCCCAACTTTCTTCCACTCCTGCCCCCTCTGAGCTTCGACCCTATCAAACCATTTGAGATAGGCTCCATCGTTGGCAGTTGGGCTAGGAAAAAAGGGCATACGGTAGGAAGGTCGAGAAGCTAAGATAAGCTCGTCACCTCGAATACTAGGGTGAAAGGACTCACGCTCTTCAGGAAGACTATTAGGCTTCTTTGGTTTTACTACTTTCAAAGGACCTAAAATGGCGCGAAAAGTACCATTAACAGTGAAAGGAATGAGTACCTGGGATTTCCAGATAGCCCTCTTCTCTTCCTCATTTGGTGGCTCCGGGATGGGCACGCGTTTGGACTCGTCTAGCTTGAGCTCAGAGGCCAACGGAACAACGTTGCTAGAATCAGAAGCCATGAAAAGTGCTTGGGAAGTGGCTGAAGAAGAGAATGCAAGAATCACAAGAAAATTTCAAGAAGAAATGTCAAGCTCTGCAAACGCGTAAAGCTTGAGAAGAGCGTTAATGGAGTATTTATAGGCCTGAGGAAGAAGCGGATTTGAAGCCACATTGCCTGATAGTGGATAAATTTTGAGGTCCAACGGTTACTTTAATAGTAAATTCTCATCACCCACGTTTTTGAGTAAAAGTGTAATCATGGCCCTAGTGATAAAGGCTAAACCTGAAAGCATAGCAGTCAGAGCGTTAGAACCGTTGATTGGACCAAGGAATGAGTGGCTGAGATCACCAGACGATTGGATTTCCAAATTTAAAATAATGAAATTTTCAGGCTCAAAAGATGCTTGGTTACTTCAAGGTATGGTAGTTGAAAACCAACATTTTTGGGGGGCATATGTTCATCCAAAATTTTACCTAGTGAGGTTTGTCGACGCAGAACACGCAATGGAAGGGTTGTCGATATTTGTCGAAATCTGGCAAAAGAAACCCAGGAAAAATACTAAGTTAAATTGACAAGTTGGGTTAATCATGGAACTCGACAACCACAACGCTTAGAGAAGTTACGAAAGAGGTTGGCAGTTAAGAGTACGTGCACTCACCCACGATGCAAGGAAACAGTTAAGAACGCGTGCCTCCCTCCACGACGCGGGCCACCCACGATGCAGGCAAGCGGTTGAGATGCATGCCCATTCCCACAATGCAAGAAGCTTTTGGAGCAAGTATGAGATCGTGGGGTATCAAGCCCACTAACCCATCCGGCAGAAGAAAAAATCGCCAAGGACATGTGAAGCAATGGAGCATTATAAATAGGAGAAGATCATTCATATAAAGGGTTCCCAACTCAACTCTAAAAACTCACTAAAAAGCTCACCTGTCCGCATCAAAGAGACTTCAAGAGCCTAACGTGATGATAAAGGAGTATGTTGCAGAACCAGCCATTTACATTTCCTGTCGATTTCTCATTTGATATAATTTCCCTTGTTGTTTTTCGATTTACATTTCGTGTACTTTGCACTTTGATTAATGAAATTCAGTTTCCAATCTTTATAAATTACTTGTTTTCTTTGCAAATTAACCCGTTCACTCTTGTTTGTCGAAAAACACCCTTTGCATACAACATTTTGGCAAGACATTTTCCCAAAAGAACCCCTAATCTTAAACTTTTTCCAGTCGACATTGGAGAATGTTTGTTTACCAAATATCACCGTAAACAGCGTGGTACCTAAAATCTCAGAATTGCAAGTTGAAGTAAAAACCCTAATTTTCAAATTATGCATTTCATAACATAAACAAACTTAAAAACTATATGTTATAATTCCATAAGTCAATCATTGAACTTTTTAAAATTGCAATAATATATTATTTCGCCTTTTTCCAACAAGATTATAACTTAAAATATTACTTGGGGTACCACACCCAAAAAAAAAATCAAGGTACCACAGAACTCACTTTTTTTTTTGGTACAAAAAATACAAAAATGGATTAGTTTCGAAACATGATAATAATTTGCACTTGTTTTTCTCTTATGTTCCATTTATCTATGAGAAAAATTAATAGAGTAGAAAAAATATGAGAAAAAAGTGAGATAATTTTTAAGTTATTTGGATGAAAAAAAAAAGACTGAGAATTACCTAAGGGAATTGTTATTCAGACCCCTCCCCCCCACCCCTATTTAGACCGAAGGAATTTTCTGAAACCCAAAATTACCCCTTTCGAACCCACCTTTAAATTGCGTGATGGTCGCAGTTTGAACCTCATTTTCCGAGTGCGACACTAACGCACACTGAGAGTGTGTTGTTGACGCACTTTGAGAGTGCGTTAAAAACGTACCGACCATTGACCATGAGTCAACAACCGGTAAAACTCATTAAATAAGTCATTAAGTGCGTCGTTACAACCTAGGTCACCGCAGCTCTATAAAAAGGCTTCCCAATCCTTCATTTTTCACACAAAATCTCTCTTCTTCCTCCCCTCCTCTTCTATGCTTTTCTTATGTCTTGTTTTTAAGGGGTCTGTGGTGGTTGGGGTCATGTGGATGTTATCCCCAACATTAGCAACTTTGAGTACTTTGAAAGTGAAATTTCAAATTCAGAGTGCCAAAGTTGCTAATGTAGGGGTGACCATCCTTGCTCATCCTTGCTTGTTCAAAGTACTCAAAGTTGCTAAATAGAATAGGTCCACGCTCCAGTAGAAAATGCCCTCCGGCATCTCCTTTTTGTGATGGAAACATCAAGGCTCACCCAGGCTCAGGTGGCTGCACTGGATCCATCCGGAATGCCGAGGAGCAGAAGACAATGAAGAGGACCTCAGAAGCCAAGAAAGAGACCTGAAGAAGAAGAAGACTGCCTCTTCTTGGTTGTATCCCATATAAGGGTCATTTTACTTGTATATGTCAAGTACTAGGGTTAGGACTTAGGGTCTAGGGGTCATTGTACTTGTATGTTCGAAAATTTTGTAATGTATCATCAAAAAATTATGAATAAAGACCTTTTCTTGGATATGTTTCTGTTAATCATGTTTCTGTTTCAGATCTGTTTCTGGTTTCGAGTTTCAAATCGCACTCTCAGGGTGCGTCCAAGACGCTTCTACAAGGAACGTCTACGACGTGTAAGACCCACATTTTTAGATTAGGATAATTAATTAATTTCCGACTCACGCCTTGGTTACAGTGTAAGTGTGAGAGGAAACCTAAACGAGTGTTCACTAATTTTAATGAATTAATGAAGAAGAAAGTTCAAGAAATGACTAAGAATAGTACTATAATCACGGTAGGTTATAGCACGAGCCATATTCACTTCCGTCTTAGGGCGAAAGCGTTACTGAAGGGCTAATCCGCTCTTAAAGCACTATAGAAACGAAATTCAAAAAAATCATTCAAAGGAATATAAGACTTTCTCTCATTCCTTTCCATGACAAGTGTTTCGACACGAAACCCTGAAGAACGTCCGATTCCAATTCTCGGAATTTTGCCGAAACTGAATCCCTGATAGTTCAAGAACCTTAAAATAAACTGTCGATTAAGACTTTTTCTATTCGGAGCTTCAAACGAAGAATCCACACGCGTGTACCGATTTCTCTTGATGTTTCCAATCTTTCTTCAGAAGGAAGTTTCTCCATCCGACGTTAATTGCAAAAAGTAGTTCTGCGACATATTTTAAAGCAGACTGCGTTCAAGCCGTTTTCTCATTTAAAAAGAACTCAGAGCAAGTGTCGACCTTTTATGGAATGATATTTAGCTTAATTGTATAATATGACAACGTCATATTTGTTCTAATTATCTAACAATTATTCTTTGGCTTAATTTCTACTCATTTCTTGGTTCATGGATCATTTTAATTTGTTCAAAGTGATCATAATTTATATTTTACTATTTCATAAAGTTCCTCATAATTTTTAATATAGTTATATATCCATTATATATTTTTCTCCTAACTCTGTGAGCTAAATTCTTCAGTGTCTAAATCAATTTATACCAGTTTACAAAATATCTTTCCTAAATATCTAAACATCCTTATCCTCCCTCACTCACTCTGTCGACATCCCTCTCTCTCTCATTACACTTTTTCATTTTCCCTTCCTTTTCTTCTCAGTAATGATATATACACACCTCATTTTTAAAACACTTCATTTTCACTTCTTTTTATTTCTATCTCTCTCCTCTTATCATCTATCACATCTCATATTTTCTCTCTCTTACTTTTCCTTTTCCTCCTATCTCTTTTATCATTCCACCTCTTCCACCTCAAAAGAGAGGTGTGTATGTAACATTAGTCTTTTCTTCTGCAGACCCATTTCTTACACTTCTTCTTCTATATATATTATGTCCTCTTCTCCTTTCTTTTCATTTTCTTTCTTTTGTGCAGCAAACACCACCACCAACATATATCAATTTTATCTCCATTCTTTTCTTTTTCCAACGTGCACCCACCGGCACCCATTCCTTCTTCTTCACTTCTTGTAGCTGCACCTTCCCACCATGTTTTCTTCTCCATTCTTTTCTTTTGCTGCAGTAAGCAGACATCACCACCGACGTCCTTCTCTTCCTCTCGACGAGGCCACGACGGCACTACCCACGCAGCACCATGCTCCATGCTTCTTCTTCACGTTGTATCACTACAAATCACAAACACCACCATGCTTCGTTCCCCTCACGAGGCCAGCCACCATCAAGCTTCACCTTCATCATTTTCACTGGCCATGACAAGGCACCACCACCATGAACACGGCAGCAACGACCACCACTCCATCCTTCTTCTCACGTGAAAGCCACCAAGGGCCAGCCACCATAACGGCATAACCTCTCTTCTCCATGGACAACGAGCAACCACCACCATACGAGACCAGCAACCATGGGCGAAGAAGCATAGAAAAGGACGAAGAGAAACAGAGGTGAAATCAACGTGAAAACAGAGAAAACGACGCCGCCGACGTCGCCGACGCCGCAATCTTCGACCTTTGATTCCGGTGTCATCGAACCTCCGTCCATAGCAAGGTTACTACTGTTGAGATCCTTGTGACGTGCACAACAAAACCCATGTTCCGAATCGTCGTTCCATCGCCGTCGACCGCCGCCGCTGCCGCCTTCGGGAGCTTTTTCCGGTCAACTCCGCCGACGAATGGAAAAACGGAGGATACTGCTATGATCCTTGCCGTGAGGAGAGCAAACCCCTATTTTCAATTTCATATTTGGGTCATTTTATTCGACGACCCCGACGACCACCGTCGACCATCGGCTGAACTTTCTGGGCAAACCGTCGACTCTTTGGGGAAACGGACAGCGCCGTTGAATTCCTTGCCGCGAAAGGATGAAGGAACAACCTTTCTTTGTGTCTCCGGCGACAGTTCCTCTATCAGCCCCGTGAGCCGCAACCTTCTCTAGCGACTCTTCGCCGACAAGTTTCAGAAACTTGATTTTTGTAAGCCTTCAACTCTTGTATATGTTTTAGCCTCGAGTAAGCAAGTTTTAAAGAAAAATAAACATTTTCATTGTTATTGTGAAAATCGAAGTTTAACAGTTGATTAGTGAAGAGTTGCGATTTATTTTACAAAATGGTTTTCATTTCAAAAAGAGATAAGTACTCTACTAATTACTGTAGTTGTTGACTGAGAAAGAGTCGTTTAACCTGTGTTCGCTTTGAGTCAATTGCCTGAAGTCATAGCTCTAGACTTGAGTAGTAAGTAGCTCGATTAGTGATTTCGTTAAGTATGCTTGTGAAAGGTACGACGAACGGAAGCACCTTGCATCGAAGCTACACAATGGAAGGAATCGAGCCGACGCAGGCAACCAAAGATGTAATCGGATCGGAATTGCACCTAAGTATGGAAATTGGCTAAGGTTAGGGAAACTTACTTACTAGCTATTTGTATTGTAGGCGTCGATAACTTCGACTTGAATATTGCTTGATATTGAGGATTGCATTGAATGTTGCTTATCGCTTTGAACTGGAAAATGTTTTCTAGAGGCTTCGGCCGAGTGAACTTATATGAGACGTGTGTCTCCGTTTTTCTGAGAGGCTTCGGCCGTTTACTGGTTTCTGTCTTATGATTTCCGCACAGAATTATTGTCGTATTGCTTCTTATAGCTTGAGATATTGATATTGTTGTCGAATCGTGCGCTTTGACGCGATTGCGAAGTGTAGGACATTTAAATTGATTCTTTTTTATCTTTCGGGTTGAGAGGAAACCCTAGGCAGGTCCTGACCTGAGGTCTGATATCTAAGCACTTTGACCTTCGGGTACTTTTAAATTGAGATTTGTAGTTAAACACGTACGTGTGAGGACGATTCGATGTTTGGTTAACCATATTGCATTATGCATACGTTTGGGGTTTGGGACGGTCAAAAGACCGGCCTTTATCGTAGAAAACCTAGAGTGTATCTTCGATATTGCAGCGCGAATCCGTATGTCCAAACCCGACGGGTTGGACCGATTCGGCAATAATTGTTTGATACGCACGAGTCCGTATATTCAATCCAATGGATTGGATCGATTCGGCGGTAGTCACTCAGGCACGCGTGAGTCCGTATGTTCAATCCGATGGATTGGATCGATTCAGCGATTGCCATTTTAACTCGCGTAAATCCGTATGTTCAATCCGAGGGATTGGATCGATTCTGCGATAACCTTTTCAACACGCGCGGATCCGTATGTTCAATCCGATGGATTGGATCGATTCGGCGATAGTCATTGGACACGCGAAACGTCAGTATGTTCGACTCTATTGAGTGAACTGACTTGGCGTTGTCATTTGTTGCGTGTGCGAGTCCGTATGTTCAACCCAATGGGTTGGATCGACTTGACATGCCTATTTGTTGGGATCATATTTTGAGCATGACATTGCATTGGCACGCCATGCACCTAACTATATTTGTTGATGTGTTTGAAGATCCAATTGTTATTTGTGATTTGATGTTGATAAACATCGTTATATATCTTGATGATTTAATGTTGATAAATGTGCTATGTATTTACCTTAGGGTAGGCAATACATAAGTTATATGTATATATACAACATATATATATATACCCCCTTATTCTTCACATGTTGTTTGTATTATCTATTATATTCTGTGAGTTGACCCTAGCGCCTTGGCTTTGGTTGCATGTTTGTGTTTGGGCGGTCGGCCTGCTGTCAGGCGTCCGTTAGTCGATTCGTGATGATTCGTCACTGGAAGAGGATCAGGAGCGTAATGACCATTACTGAAGTTTCGACGAGGACCCGGACCGAATGCAAGACCAGATTAAGGTCGATGATGGAAGTATAGGGTATGGGTGTTTAGAGCCTACTAAGGTTGGGTGTTAGTGTCATAGCTCTGATTTTCATTTCTTATTTTGGGGCAGGGTAGGTCCCCGACTATTAGCTTTTTGTGTGGTTCTCTTCCATGAGGATCACAGGGAGTTTGTCGGACGTAGGAAGTCTTTTGGAGGCCGTTTTGGGCTGACTTACTTTCTTGGAGGACTGTATTTATAAAACTTATGACTCTGGCTATGGGTCACACTTGTTTGCCGTTGGGCAATACTTTTAGTTACTTGATGTTACTTTCCGTCATTTGAGAACACTCGTGACGATGATTTTGGTTGCAGCGAGGGTTGTGCTTTTTTTTGTATATTAGTCGCGGTTAATCGCGAATGGGTTGAGTCTTTATTTCGACAAGTCATTTTATTTAAAAAGAAAACGAAAAAAAAATACCTGCTGTAATGTACAGGGACCCTGGCCTTAAAGTTACTGTTAGAACATACATTTTGTAACATAACGCACTCTCATGGAGCGTCTGTGACGCATCGTCAGGGTACGACGTTGACACACCCTGAGTTTGTGATTCTTATGTCGCACTTTGAGAGTGCGTCACGAGAACACCTACATGGTGCGATGGTCACGCACCCTGAGAGTGTGTGAACAAGTGAACTCTGCAACAGAAACGTTTCAGGCAAAACAGAAACATTAAAACAGTAAATGGTACAAAAACAGAAACATGATAAGAAATATAGCAGGTAAATGGTACAAAACACAACAATTGGAGACTAAATTAATCACATCACAACATAACATAACATGTCAACATAAATTAATTGGACTGGGCGTCGCCCCTGACGCCCAGGGTTCGGCCCGCCCAAAGGCGAGAGCCTGGCCTTAAGTTGGGCCTCAACTTCAGAGGCCCAATGGGCCCAATAGGTAGTACCCAATTTCTATAAATAGGAGGTGAACATCAATTGTAAGGGACTTTTAGCTCATTTAATAAATAATATACGAAATTCAGCACTCTCTCTCTCATTCTCATTCTCTCTCTAGCACATTCTACCACTCTCCAGGTATTATCCCTATCTTCAATGTTCATTCCCAGAACATTTGGCGCCGTCTGTGGGAACCATAAACTTTCTATTCCCATTCACGTGGACTGATTGTGCAAAGAGGCGATTTCTGGTTACGATTCGGTGATTCTAAAGTTTTTCTTGGTTTGATTCTGTGATCGGTGCTTGTTTTACGATCGAGTTTGTGTCATTCCTGGTTTAGATGGAGACTCGACGCAGGAAGCAACATCATTCGCCGGTGCGATGGCGAACCTCGCCGCCTCGGCGGCCTCAGCGAGTTGTTTTAGATTCTCCGATGCGAACAGCGGGAGTACAGGCTACGCGTACTTCTTTGCCGCCTTCTCCTCCTCCATCACCACCACCTCCCCCATCGCCTTCGCAGATCGGATCTCCGGAACGCTCACTGGAGAATTCACCTACTCCGGAGCGACAACCGGCTGTGACGCAGGAGGAATGGCGCCGTATGATGCGCAACATTGGCGACATCCAGCAGCGGAATGAGCATTTACAAGCTCAGTTGGATTTCTACCGCCGCGAGCAACAAGATGATGGAGGCAGAGAAGCGGATTCCGTAGCTGAGTTCCGTCCGTTCTCGGAGGACGTTGAGAGTGTGGCGATTCCAGATAATATGAAAACGTTAGTTCTGGATTCTTACAGTGGGGATTCTGATCCGAAGGATCATCTTCTGTATTTCAACACGAACATGGTGATAATTGCGGCATCAGATGCGGTGAAGTGCAGGATGTTTCTATCGACGTTCAAATCGACGGCGATGACATGGTTCACAACTTTGCCGCGCGGATCGATTTCGAATTTCAGAGACTTCTCATCCAAGTTTCTAGTGCAATTCTCGGCGAATAAGAATCAGTCGGTGACGATCAATGACCTATACAACATTCGCCAACAAGAAGGAGAGTCACTGAAGGAGTACATGGCAAGGTACAGCGCTGCATCGGTCAAGGTAGAGGACGAGGAGCCTCGAGCTTGTGCTCTAGCATTCAAGAATGGTTTGTTACCGGGAGGGTTGAACAGCAAGTTGACACGCAAGCCGGCACGTTCGATGGAGGAGATGCGTGCTCGCGCTAGCACTTATATTCTTGATGAGGAGGACGATGCTTTCAAAAGAAAGCGCACGAAACTGGAGAAAGGCGACACGTCACCCAAGCGCGCGAAAAAAGATAAGAATGGCGAAGATAAGGGGGATGGCAAGCAGCAAAGAAAGAGAAAGGGAAGGCGGTATTGAAACCGACCAAGGAACAGTTGTATCCACGGCGCGATGATTATGAACGACGCCGGCCTTGGCAATCTAAGTCTCATCGCCAGCGGGAGGAGGCTGACATGGTGATGAACACAGATTTAACGGATATGCTCCGCGAGGCGAAGGACGCAAATTTAGTGGATGAGCCAGAGGCCCCAAAGTATCAACCACGGGGCGCCAATCCCAAGAAGTGGTGTGAATACCATTGGTCCGTCGGGCACGACACGGACGACTGCTGGACTTTGCAGCGGGAGATTGATAAGTTGATTCGGGCTGGATATCGAGGAAATCGCCAAGGCCAGTGGCGCAACAATGGCGATCACAACAAAACGGATAAGCGAGAGGAGGAGCGAACGGACAATAAGGGCAAGAAGAAGCAAGAATCAGCGGCTATCGCCACAAAAGGAGCTGATGACACGTTCGCTCAACACTCAGGACCGCCCGTAGGAACCATAAACACCATCGCTGGAGGATTTGGCGGTGGTGGCGACACCCATGCGGCGCGGAAACGTCATGTTCGTGCAGTTAATTCAGTTCATGAAGTTGCTTTCGGATTCGTGCACCCTGACATAACAATCTCGATGGCAGACTTTGAGGGGATAAAACCTCACAAGGATGACCCAATAGTAGTGCAATTAAGGTTGAATAGTTTCAACGTTAGAAGGGTACTCCTGGATCAGGGTAGTTCAGCTGATATTATCTATGGTGACGCATTTGACAAGTTGGGACTGACTGACAATGATCTGACTCCATATGCGGGAACCTTGGTGGGTTTTGCAGGAGAGCAAGTAATGGTGCGAGGATTCATTGATCTGGACACAATATTTGGGGAAGATGAGTGTGCAAAAGTTTTCAAGGTAAGGTATCTGGTCCTCTAGGTGGTGGCATCTTATAATGTCATCATTGGGCGAAATACATTGAATCGCCTCTGTGCTGTAATTTCAACAGCCCACTTGGCGGTCAAGTATCCACTAAGCAACGGCAAGGTTGGTAAGCTGAAGGTTGACCAGAAATTGGCGAGGGAATGTTATAATAATTGCCTCAACCTGTATGGCAAGAAGAGTGCGTTGGTTGGGCACAGATGTTATGAAATTGAAACTTCGGATGAAAATCTTGACCCACGTGGCGACGGGCGAGTTAACAGGCCCACGCCAATTGAGGAAACAAAGGCGCTAAAGTTTGGCGATCGCACTTTGAAGATTGGGACCAGATTGACGGACGAGCAGGAGACGCGCCTGACAAAGTTGTTAGGCGAGAACTTAGATTTGTTTGCTTGGAGCTGCAAGGACATGCCTGGAATTGATCCAAACTTCATCTGCCATCGATTAGCATTGAATCCAAGTGTCAAGCCAGTTTCACAACTCAGGCGGCGCTTGGGCGGAGACAAGGGAAAAGCGGTTCAACAAGTTGCTGGCGGCAGAATTCATCAGGGAGGTGAAATATCCGACGTGGTTGGCGAACGTCGTGATGGTGAAGAAGGCGAATGGAAAATGGCGAATGTGCGTGGATTACACAGACTTAAACAAGGCATGCCCAAAGGATTCGTATCCCCTTCCCAGCATTGATGGTCTCGTTGATGGTGCCTCGGGCAACGATTTGCTTAGCTTGATGGATGCTTATTCTGGTTATCATCAAATCCGCATGCACCCGGCAGACGAGGACAAAACGGATTTCATGACCGCCAGAGTCAACTATTGCTATCGCACCATGCCGTTTGGATTAAAGAATGCTGGGGAGACCTACCAAAGATTGATGGATAGGGTTTTTGCTAGGCAGGTGGGAAAAAACATGGAAGTTTATGTTGATGATATGATCGTTAAATCAGTACGTGGTTTGGACCATCATCAAGATCTGGAAGAAGCATTTGGCGAGATAAGGAAGCACAATATGCGCCTCAACCCGGAGAAATGCTCTTTTGGTGTTCAGGGCGGCAAGTTTTTAGGATTCATGATCACATCCAGAGGAATGGAGATAAACCCAGACAAATGCAAGGCGATTCAGCAGATGAAAAGCCCCTCTAATGTGAAAGAGGTCCAACGTTTAACAGGGCGAATAGCAGCTTTATCTCGATTTCTTCCTAAGTCTGGTGATAGATCCTTCCCTTTTTTCAAGTGTCTTCGGAAAAATGTTGCGTTTGAGTGGACGACGGAGTGTGAAGAAGCTTTTGTTCGCCTCAAGGAACTCCTGTCATCACCGCCAATCTTGTCAAAACCAATGCAGGGACACCCGCTGCACTTGTATTTTGCTGTGAATGATAGTGCTCTGAATTCCGTGATACTGCAGGAAATAGATGGCGAGCATCGAATTGTTTATTTTGTTAGCCACACACTCTAGGGCGCAGAGGTTAGATACCAGAAAATTGAGAAGGCGGCACTGGCGGTCCTTGTCACCGCCCGGCGGTTGAGACCTTATTTTCAGAGTTTTCCAGTGAAGGTGCGGACGGATTTGCCTCTGAGACAAGTGTTACAAAAACCGGATTTGTCAGGTAGATTGGTCGCCTGGTCGGTTGAATTATTTGAATATGGGTTGCAATATGATAAGCGAGGCACAGTTGGCGCACAGTCACTAGCTGATTTTGTGGTGGAGTTGACCCCAGACCGGTTTGAAAGAGTGGACACTCAGTGGACTCTCTTTGTAGATGGATCCTCCAATAGCAGTGGCAGTGGCGCGGGAGTAACGTTGGAGGGACCAGGAGATCTAGTATTGGAGCAATCGCTGAAATTCAAGTTCAAGGCAACAAACAACCAGGCAGAATATGAAGCTCTCATCGCCGGATTGAAGTTGGCGCGTGAAGTAAAGATCGGAAGGTTGTTGATAAGAACGGACTCGCAGTTGGTAGAGAGTCAAGTGAAGGGAACTTTCCAGGTCAAGGATCCCAATCTGATCAAATACCTTGAGCGAGTGAGATATTTGATGACACTTTTTCAAGAAGTTGTGGTAGAGTATGTTCCTCGGGCAGAAAACCAGCGGGCGGACGCGTTGGCCAAATTGGCGAGCACACGGAAGCCCGGCAACAACAAAAGTGTGATTCAGGAAACGCTAGCGTGCCCCAACATTGAAGGCGAGTTCATGGCATGTGTGAACAGAGGGGCGACGTGGATGGGAACCATATTATCTATCTTGGCGGGGGACCCGGCGGAAGTGGAGCAATGCACGAAGGAGCAACGGCGAGAGGCGAGCCACTATACTCTCATTGACGGACACTTGTATCGCCGTGGTTTTTCGACGCCATTGTTAAAATGCGTACCGCCAGAGAAATATGAGGCGATAATGTCTGAGGTGCATGAAGGAGTGTGTGCAAGCCACATCGGGGGGAGGTCTTTGGCCTGCAAGGTGTTAAGGGCGGGCTTCTACTGGCCCACCCTCAGGAAGGATTGTATGGACTTTGTGAAGCGGTGTAAAAAATGTCAAGTGTTTGCGGATTTGTCCAAGGCACCGCCAAAAGAGCTGGTAACGATGAGCGCCCCATGGCCTTTCGCCATGTGGGGTGTGGACTTAGTAGGACCTTTTCCGACCGCCAGGTCGCAAATGAAGTTTATATTAGTAGCGGTGGACTACTTCACTAAATGGATTGAAGCCGAGCCCCTGGCCAAAATAACCTCTGCAAAAATAGTCAACTTTTACTGGAAGCGTATTGTTTGCAGGTTCGGGATCCCAAGGGCGATCGTATCCGACAACGGGACCCAGTTTTCAAGCAACCAAACAAGGGAATTTTGCAAGGAAATGGGCATACAGATGAGGTTCGCCTCTGTGGAGCATCCGCAAACGAACGGGCAAGTAGAATCTGCAAACAGGGTAATTCTGCGTGGATTAAGGGGCTTGAGGAAGCTAAGGGAGCCTGGCTGGATGAACTCTCAGTGGTACTATGGTCGTACAACACCACTGTGCAATCTACTACAAGAGAAACCCCCTTTAGAATGACCTATGGGGTAGATGCCATGTTGCCGGTAGAGATTGACAATTTCACATGGCGGACTCAGCCGGATTTCGAAGGGGAGAATCAAGCCAATATGGCGATGGAGTTGGATCTTTTGTCTGAAACGCGTGACGAAGCGCACATTCGAGAAACGGCGATGAAGCAGCGCATGGCCGCCAAGTACAATAGCAGGGTTCGCGTCCGAGATATGCAAGTTGGCGATCTGGTCCTCAAGTGGAGATCAGGAGCCCCGGGAAACAAGCTGACTCCGAACTGGGAAGGTCCCTACCGCATTGTCAAAGTTTTGGGTACAGGGGCCTATCACTTGGAAGAGCTTGATGGGAGGCGACTACCCAAGTCATTCAATGGTTTGAGCCTACGCTATTATTACAGTTGATCATGGACGAGAAAGCTGGAAAGGTGGAAAGCTCCAAGGAAGTACTTCTGATGACCAAGATGAATTCTCCAAAGTTAGATGTCTTTAATTTCTCTAAAAAATATCTCCAAACTCTCCAATGTATCGCCATGATAAAAGCGTGCTCTTTTTCTCCGAAAGGAGTTTTTTAACGAGGCGCTCCATCAATAAAACGAAGATTCATGAAATTCATGTCCAAAGATTCCAGGGATTCCCTGACGATCGGAATTGCCGATCGATGTAAAGAATTACGGCGATCACTAGGTGGGACAGGCTTGATCCCCAAAGGGGCTTGCTGGAACCCTGAAGGTGGCGGCGATTCCACAAATGGCCTTGGACGCCTGGGAATCTCCCCCCGGAAAATCTGATGTGATCGCCGGTCCCGTAAACGATGTGCTGGGTAAGTCTCGCCAGAATACGACGAGCGCCGTTAACTAGGCAAAAGTCTTGGGACCCCCAAATGGCCATTGGGACCCAAGAATTGTAAGCCCCGAGCGGGCAAAGCCCCGGGCGAAGCCCTCAAGAATGGAGGCCATTTATCCCTTTGTGGAAAATGTTTAAAGTCTTGACGGAGAAATGCCAAGCAACAAGCCCTAGTTAAAATTAATGCACGAAATCGTTAGGCGTAATTCAATCACATGACGCGTGAAAAGTAGCGCAAGATATAAGGTCGGCGAATGAATAAGGTGGAAAACGAGTGCTTAGTCACTCAGGATGTTGAGTATTTTATTACTCCGGTGCGTCGGGGCGTTTAACTATGAAATTCATTCTTAAATTTTTTAACAATAAGAATGCGGTGATTCGCGAAGTGACGAGCAAAAGGGTTTACGGCGAGAACAATCATTCAACAATCGCCTAAACTTAACAATCATTCAATTAGATTTACAAAGTATATAAAGGCGATGTGAAAGCAATGGCGGTAAAGGTTAGGTAAAAATTAAAATTACACTATTCATCATTTCTTTCTTCTTCTCCTATTTCTTCTTCTTCTTCTTCTTCTTCAGTTGCGGTCCAGAGGTGTTGGTCAATCAAAGGAGGATCATCAGGACCAACCAATCCTTCAGCAGTGATTTCTTTCATTATTCCCATGGCGCTAAAATCAAGATTCAGGAACAAGTGTTGAGCCTGGTCCTTAGCGAGGTAGAAGCCCCGTTCGCGATAGTCATAGGCAATGTCGGCGGCTTGTTCCCTCGCCTCAGTGACTTTGGCTTTCTCCACTGATAGCTCGCCCTCTAGCTCTTTGATCCTCGCAAGATGGGAAGTAATCTCAGCATCTTTCGCGACGAGGGTTGCCCCATGAGCCTCGTTCGACTTCTTGATCTCTTCAGAAGTAGCCCGCATCGCCTCAAGATCTGCCTTCACCAAAGCCAAAGACTCAACAGACTTTTTCTCCTGCTCCGCCAGCGCCTTCTTTGCTAGCTCCAGTTCAGCGCCCAATGTTTCAAGCTCTAACGCCTTGGCGGCCAGCGCCTCGCCTTTGGCGGCCAAGTCCTTCTCTACTTGATCTTTTTCTTTTTTACAAGCTTGTAGGCTTGCATCAAGGCCGTCCGCCTCCTCCTTCATCAGCTTCAGATGGTCTTCCAGCTCGCCGATCCTGTTTCCCGCCGCGCCAATCAACTTGTCGGCATGAACTTTTCCCTTTCCCGCCTGCGCCACCAGTTTGTCGAAGCGCTTTTCCCAAGCAGCAGCGGCTTCTTGGTGCTGAGCGCTCTCAGCCTTCAACCGTTCAGCTTCAGCAGCTGCGGAGTTGAAGTTGTCAAACGCGTGGGCGAAGATGCACCCAGCGCGTAGAAGACAGGCGAGGGTCTCCTCCTTGGTCTCGTTAATGCCTCGGCTCAACACTTCTTTTTCTATGACGTCGCGGTTGAGGCCAGTGAGCAAGAACTCTGAGGGCTCAATAGCATTGGGTAGCATGTTGAAGTGGCTAGAAGAACCACCTCTGTTACCAGGGGCATGCTCAATCTGGGATGCCTCGGAAGTAGTGGCGGCATCGGGAGAGGGTCTTTCTTCTTGGCGAGGCGGGGGAGACAAGGAACGATCATCGTTCATGGGAGGCGGGCTAGGAGGTGTGACTTGGCGCGGGGGAGACTTTGGGTTTTCTTTTTCTGTTTCTCTTTTTTTCTCCCCGGCGGCAGCATTGGAGCATGTGGCGGCAGCTGCGGCGCTTATGCCAGCAGTTGATGACTGGTCAGCGGTTGTTGTTGTGGCGCCTATAGTGGCAGACTTGGAGGCGGCACCGGTGGCTGTACCAGCGGCAGCAGAATCGAGGGCTGTGACAGTGACAGGCTCAGTGGCCGCAGCGGCGGAAGCTTCGGCGACAGGGAGTTGGCTCGTCCCGTCAGTTGGAGACTTGGAGCTTGCAATGGCAGCGCTGGTGGCAGCTTTCTTGCCTTTGGCCACAGCGGCGGCGGTGGGTTGAGCGCCGGGGTTGGAGGGGCTGGCGGAGGAGCCTTTGACTAATCTCCTCCTCTTGGGGGCCTGAGCGCCCTCGGCTTGGTTCTCAGCACCGCCCCGTTTTTTCCCGTTGCCCTCAGTGTTGAACTTCAGGGAAAAGCGGGCCATTTTCCTCTCACGGGCTTTCAAGAGCTCGGCGTTGGTGAAGTTCATATCTTCTGCAACAATAAAAAAAAAAAGAGGGTCAGTAGCGACATGAGGGGTGAGAAGAGAAATGGCGATGGTAAAAATAAATTATGTGACCTAAGTATTTGGGTGTCCTTGAGAGGCGAGCGCCCTCAAGGACTGTTGAGCAGTCAAGGATAGGAAGCGGGGCGAGGAGGTTCAAAAAGGCTTTGTCATTGAGAGACAAAGATTCTTCTGAAGGGTCGGTAATCCCATTGGGCTTCTCCGTCCAATAAAGGGGAAAAAGGGCAGTCCCGTCCCTAAGGGTGAAAGCCTCAGGATAGGCGGGGTGAACCGCCACGCGGAAATATCGCCGGGCGAAGGAGGACTTCGAGTTACTCTTATGAGGGCTCAGGCACTTACGGCCGGCTCGGGCCTTTAGGGAGATCCATCCTTTATTTTTGATGGACTTGGGGTCAACATCGTAGAGGTAGAAGAAGCTGGTGGGAGATGGGGCGGTGCCAACAGCGGCGCACAAGATCTCGAAGCATCGGATGAAGGCCCAGGCGTTGGGATGGAGTTGACAAGGAGCCGCATTGATATCGCGGAGGACGGTTTGAACGAAGGGCGAGAAAGGAAGCCTGACTCCAAGCTCGCCAAACATATACTCATAAACAAAGAAAAAATGGGATCTTTTCACATCGTCGTTGGCCCTATGAAGCCAGGGGCGGTCCTCAGCACTGCAGGGCCAAATCCTGAGTTTGTCGTTTATTTCATCATCGTCAGTAAACCACCAAGGCTGCTCACGAATTCCACGATAGGCTCCCTATCCTGGAAAACGGAGGGTTGGTCTATCGCTTCGTGGGAGGGTGCTATCTGGACTGGAAGGGGCAGGGTTGCAAAGGTTTTCGTTCGGTACTGGGGAATCTCCGGGACCTCTAGACGGAGGCCGCCGGCTGCGGTAGATTCGGAGTCATTCTCAGAAGAAGAAGTGGTGTGATTAGGGGAGTTAGGGTTTGAAGCCATTTTTGACAACTAAGTGAGGGAAAAGGAAAGATAAGTAGAGATAAGATGCAGAGATAAGGGAACAAGGACTCACCGGGTAAGGACGTGAAGAGTGGGTAGCGGAAAGGGTGAAAGGCGACGGCACCAGAGCGGAAGTTGGAAGAGGAAGCTTGATAAGCGATAAGAGAGGTAAAGAGAGGTTTCGGAAAGGGATGATTGTAGGGGAAAAGGGTTTTTATAGGCAAGGGGGGAAGTTGGAGAGGTGACGCGTGGTGGACGCGTGTGGAAGGCTGGAGGTCATGATGGTTTTTGGAAAGTGGGTCGCGTGTGATGGGGAGTTACTGCGCATGATTGGACGGTTATGAGGAGTGAGGTGACGGTTGCGGAGAAAGGGGAAAACTGACGTAACTGACGTATCACATGGAGCAGTTAGAGATTTGAAAGGTTT
This sequence comes from Lotus japonicus, assembly GCF_012489685.1. Classification (NCBI taxonomy): domain Eukaryota; kingdom Viridiplantae; phylum Streptophyta; class Magnoliopsida; order Fabales; family Fabaceae; genus Lotus; species Lotus japonicus. Next base: position 54,016,967 of record NC_080041.1, read on the forward strand.
TTGAAACAAGGGAAAGCGCGAAAGGCCTCGCCGCCATGAAGAATAAATGCCATTGCCTAGCAAATGGTGTCGCCAGTAAAGTTTAGCCGCCCGCCAGGGGCATCGCCAGCCAACACTTGGATGATCAGTACATGACTAACACCTGTCACCTGGATCGCCGAACGAAAGACGCTCGCCTACTCCAACTAATCGTCAGTACAAAGCAATCGTTCCCGCCGCCAGTGGACTTGTGGACTTGCCGGTTTGGGTTGCTAACCAAGACAAGTGGACTGGGCGATTAAAGATGCTTGTTTCCTTTCGCTTACGCCATGTCGGCGGTGTAGTTTTCTTCTTTTGTCCTTAAGCCATGTTGGCAGCTTAGATTTTAGCACACCATAGGATGCATGTAAAAGCATTTAAAAGACACACTTAGCTCTCATACTTCGAGCTCGGTGTCTTGTGGACTAGTGGACTGGGCGAACCCCTAGAGGGGCGACGCCCAGGGTTCGGCCCGCCCAAAGGCGAGAGCCTGGCCTTAAGTTGGGCCTCAACTTCAGAGGCCCAATGGGCCCAATAGGTAGTACCCAAGTTCTATAAATAGGAGGTGAACATCAATTGTAAGGGACTTTTAGCTCATTTAATAAATAGTATACGAAATTCAGCACTCTCTCTCTCATTCTCATTCTCTCTCTAGCACATTCTACCACTCTCCAGGTACTATCCCTATCTTCAATGTTCATTCCCAGAACATTAATCCTACGTGAAAAGTAATTTGTCTTCAATACAGTCATCCATAAATTAATCCTAAAACACTAGACCTAACTAGTCTTCGAGGTAGATGCTTTTCCTTTCTTCTTTCTGTCAGGGCCACCACCACCATGAGGTGCAACTCCATTGTCACTGCCACTGTCATCATCATCATCTCCATACTCCAAGTGCTGCATTATGATATCCCGCATACGCTGGTTTTCCTCGAGGATCCGCTGAGGGGTCTTACTGGGGTCAACTGTGATATCACTCAACTCACGTAATTGTTCGAGAACATCCTACAAGCAACAATGAAACAGAATCATAAATTGTAAGATAAACAAAATCAAACTAGTCATTAAATTATTGATCCTTACCACAAGAGTTACTGCCACAAGACCTCTTGTTTCAGGAGGGACCACAAAGCGGTGTGAGATTGACTTGTACCACTCAAAGTAGCGAGGCGTTGTTGTTGGAGTGTCAGTATGTTGTGCAGCCACGCAATGAGCCATGTTCTCAAACCTCTCATCAATATCCTCAACAGGAGGAATGTTTGTCGGTGGTAAATTGGGTTGATCCTGGAGCATATGGAACTGCCTCAACACACGCTCTGGCAAATATGGCCGGATGATGCCTGAATGCCGAATCCACCCACTGTAAAGACACTCCTACTGAAAGGGCCAATCCACTCTATGCCCGTCATATGGAGTCCATATAACATTGTTATCCCTAAGGTCATCTAGGATTAGCCTCTTCGCATGCAGGTCCACAGTCCCCCTCTTGGTGACCCATTTGCAAGCTCGCGGTTCTTTCTCACTGTATTTCCTGTTCAGGTTTCTATCAAACAATGAAGCAGGGAAATGCTCAAATATCCATGCCTGTAATTAAATAATCATACATCAGAATGTGATACCTTAAATTACGTTAATTACAATTTAACTAAAATAAGAGTTGTAGAATCATACCTGAAACAGATTTAAGTATCCTCCAAGACTAGTGGTGCCGACCTTGGTTGCGTCCTTCAGCTGGTCATAAAGGAAAGCCAATGCCATGGCGCCCCATGCATACTCCCCAACCTTTTCCAAGTCCATGAACATCCTCAAACATGCAACATCCACCTTGTTGTTTGTCTTCCCACAGAAGATCGTCATCCCCACCAAACGCAGGAAGAAGGCTCTAGCAGCTTTCTTGTTCTTCCCTTCCTTAGCCATGTCCTCAGCCACCTTCAACAACCATGTATAACGAGCATAAGGTCCTAAGGACTTCTAGATCTCCTCTTTAGCATCTGCTTGTGTAACACCAAGCTGTTTATACAATGCACTGGCTGCATCCTCACGAGTCAGGACTGGGAGAGTGAAGAATTTTCCCTTCACAGGAATGTGTAGCAAAGAACTAACATCATCCAGTGTGATGGTCATCTCCCTAAATGGCATATGGAAAGAGGATGTCTCCGGCTGCCATCTCTCCACAAACGCTGTTAGCATGGTCTTGTCAACAGAGGGAAGGTTGCATGTCAACAAAGGCAATAGACCAGCAGCCTCAACCCTTCCCTTTACATAAGTCGAAAAGCATTTTTTCACACCGTTATGCTTCTCCTTATCATTCCCAAGCATAGAAATCCCATGGTGGTAGGTTTTCAAGACACCCCTATCAAGCACTTCAGCAGGTTTCTTGTAATGCTTCCACACCTCCAGTGATATATGTTGCTTGAAGCTCTTCAGCAAGGTATTGTCATAAGGCCCCCCAGGAAAGAATATGTCATCATCATCATCTTCCTCACCTTGATCCGCTTGTGCATCCCCTTCCTCCTCCTCCTCCTCCTCAGTAGAACCCTCCTCCTCTTCTTCAGCAGAACTCTCCTCCTCTCCTTCACCAGAACCCTGTTCTGCATCAACCATATCATCATCAGGATCCTGTACTTGTTCAGGTTCAGGCTCCTGTACTGCACTGGCAGCAGTCGTTGCACTACCTGCACGCTTTTTACGAGTTGCCTCGTCACGCCTTTTACGTGCTTCTTCTTTCTTTCATAGGGCAGCGGCTTCACGAGCCTTACGTACCGATGCCGTGGGGGGGATTCTCCTTTCATTGGCCGGTGGCACACTCAAATTCTTTGTTCTTGCCATATGTGAACCAACATTGGAAACATAAGACTCAAAACAGAACAAAAACATAGCATTGAAGTTTTGACAGATAAGGGTCTATGACGCACTCTCAGGGTGCGTCTGTGTCGCCCCTTAAGGGTGCGCTTGATACGCACCCTTAAGGTGCGTGCATTCTAAACACGCACCTTTAAGCTACGACACAGACGCATCTACAAGGTGCGATCAAAACCATAACAGAATGGGTCGGGTCGCGTAACGAACCTGGGTTCCGGGAAGAATGTTGGGTTGTTAGCAGCAGAAGCTGGCGATGGGGGTGGCGGCGGCTCACACGGTTGCGGTGTCGCTGGCGATGGCGGCGGCCGGCGGAGGCAGTGGAGGATATGCGTGAGAGAGGGAGGGAGATTTTGAATGAGTGAAATGTGTTTTGGGGGGGGGGGGGGGGTTAAGAAGAGAAGTGGGAGGGGGGGGGGAGTTAGTGGGGAAAGTGGGAAGTTTTTTTTTAAACAGGGGCATTTTGAACAATTCGCCAATTTTTAGGGGTCTGAATAGGAGTGGGGGGGTCTGAATAACAATTCTCATTACCTAATTACTAGCAAATTACTACTCACCTTTTGAATGTATAATAATCGAATACATTTTAATATAAAATTTCAACATAATGTTATAGTATATATATTATATTCGATGCACAAAAAAAAATATATATTATATTAAAATAATGAATGTGTCTTAAAAATATTTTTACGTGAAAATATATATAAGAATAATTTACGTTTACGTTATTAGATTTTATTATGAATGATAAAGATTAAAATAATTTAATATATTAGTGACTACTTAAAAATGTGAAGTGACTTTTCTAAATAGTCGTAGGATTTCATATTTTAATCTTAACAACTAATGATTAAATTTAACAATCGTGATTTATTTTTATGTTCTTATATAAAAACATATTTCTTATAAAATACAATCTCTTAAATTCTATTATTGTGTAGTTCTCTTTTTGTTTTGGGCTTAGTCCCTCCTTATAACTAAAAATTGCCTACAACTATGATGCACTAAACAGATCAAAATGAATATATCCCAAGTGCAACCGAAAAAAGGATCAAAGTGATTAGTGAATGAATGGTTATTTAAACAAAACACAATAACCTACTCCTATACTAACAAGACATCAGCACATCCAGAGATACTTAGATGGGGTACAAATGGAATTCATTCTTTCTTTCTTCAGTGCTCATTTTCACCACAAGAGTGAGGGGACTTCGGACACAATACTATTTGTGTACAATTTTTCCTTTCCATCTATTTGTCTGTCTAATCCAACCTAGTAGAAAATTGATTTTCCAGTCATAATTCTTCCATTCCACTTCATTCTTTCCATATTCCCTTTGAAACAAACAGAGCATTAGACCATCCTGAGAACTCTTCTAATGATTTGGCTTATATATAAGAGTAACAGGTGGAGGTTGTAATCATGGGAAAATCATAAAGCTAAAAAAAAGAAAAGACAAACCACAGATAACAATCTAGAAAAGAAAAGAAAAAAAAGGGGAAAAGGAAAAGAGTGGAAGATATGGAAATCCAATAAGTAAAAGTATATCTAAAGCTAGAGATCATACACCACCACATAGACCTTTAAAATTCTTTCCCTCCCTTTTCTTTTGTAGGGAGATTTAATTTTCATCATTTACTGATTTTCGGATTGACTGGATCTTTCAAAATGGATTTGATTGCTTGATGAGTCATTATCAGCAAGGAGAACCTTTCTTGCAGTCAAGTGCTCCAGAACCACTTGTTATGGAAGCAACAAGGGAAGATGGTCTTGCACTTAAGCTTGAAGCTCTGGCGTAGCTAGAAGAAGCTCCAGCACCCGTTGCTGTGAAAAATGCACCGTTTACCATCATGTCCCCTTCTGATCTCCAGTTCCAGTTCTGCCATTCACTCTCTGGGGCATCTTCATGCTTTGTTACCTGCACAATTTCAGCCATTTTTCATTTTCTGGAAAATCAACATCATTGATCTTTAATTATAGCATTCTTAATTATTTTATTAGGGACAACGGTTTAAGAGATTTAAGAGCTAAATTATTACTCTGTTTTACCTCTTTGCTAAATCTGTCATCGGGTGCAACAAATCTATTGCCTTGGCTGTTGATGGTGGGGTTAGCACTTCCTCCAATGGCATACATTTCCCAGTGAGTGTAGTCATTGTTCACCACATGGAAGTATCCAAGCCTACACCTGCAAATTTCGCAAAGTAATTTTTTTCAATCCTAAGCAATGTTGGTCCCACAAAAGTAACATGCAACTGAGAGAAAATGACAAAAAGCAACCCATTCAGTCCCACATTGATCAATGTCCCTTTCCTTTTTCCCTTTTGTCACCTTTTTCTTAAAAGAAAATGGACGGCCCATGTTATTACAATAATATTTCTTGTTGAGCACTAGGGTAGACGCTATGAGTAATTTTTATGTCAATTCAATGTTCATAGATGCAATTAATCAAATTTTTAGAATAGCAAAAGATATATAAAGTTTACACTATACTTATTTTAATATTAAAGCTTAATTACACTCGGATCACCATAGTTTTAGAAAAATGTGATTTTGGTTCCAAACTATAGTTTTAGCCATAGTTTCAATTGCTTAAGTTATTCTATTTTTACAATTGATCTACATTTAGTCTAAATGTTAACTTTTTATCAGAAACTAACGAAAAATGTTGATGTGGATCACAAATTTTTTCTGTGAATAATAATCTGAGCTAATCTATGTCATTTTCACCATAAAAAAATTGTGATAAATGTCATTTTTTATTAGTTATTGAGCAACAAGTTAACATCATTGATAAAATTTGTTCATTTTGAAAATAGAATAACTTAGCCGTTGAAACTAAAATCACATGTATGTTGCTGCAATTATATGGACAAAAATGCAATGAAGTTTAGTATTTAATATTATATTAGACTTTTGACAAGTTTGACAAATTGTAGGTTTTTTTTTTCAAAGATATTCCGTAATTGCGGAGTTAAATTGGGAATGGAAATAAAAAATGATTTTTTTTTTACCTTGGCATTCTTTGAACAAGACCTTCACCAAAGTGGTTGAAAGCGATTGTGACTTGCATGTTCTTGTCATCTGTGTAAGAATCGCTGTGACCCAACAACATGACTTTATCATGGTGAGTCATGTAATTGTTGGATATGGTAATTGCGGTGGACCCATGAATCGCATCGATCAATCCATCCTTGCAATTCGACAACGAGCAATGGTCCACCCACACCTGGCTCCCTCCAAAGATCGACACGCCATCACCGTCTGATATGGTCCTCCACCCATAGTGTCGTGGGGAGTCCCGCACCATAGCATTCCCACCCTGCTTGCAATCATGGATGTGTATCCCATGAATGATCACATTGGTCACGTACTGTATTGTTATGCAAGGACCGCCAGCAATGTGCACGCTCGCACCCCTGCCGTCAATGGTTTTGAAAGAGTTCATGATCAGCTCTTCTTTTAACTTGATCACCATGTCTCCGGCAAAGATGATCCAGAGCGGCTCGTCCTGGATCACCGCGTGCCGGAGCGTACCCGGCTTTGGGGTCACGGGGTCGTCGTCACTGGCATCGTCCACTACGTAGATCTTGCCGTCCCTGCCTCCAATTGCGTTCTTGCCGAATCCTATTGCACAATCTGCTAGCCTTTTCCTATTGTTCTCCCAATTGGTGTCACACCTCCAGCAATCATCAATAGGGTTTCCACTCCCACATGATAGGTACCCCAAGTTCCTCCTAGCTATAGAGGCATTGATTTTCCTGCATTCCAAAAATTTTCATAAATTTATTGATACAAAGTTTTTATTTCTAATATACTTCTAGCTAATCCGCAATAATTTTCAAGTTAACCACAACGATTTAATTTATAAACATCTGTAGGGTGCAGACACTAACAAACACCGATGGTGAGAAAAAAGAGAAAAATAAGAAATAATTGATGCAATGTAAGTAAGAAATGAGAGATAGATAGAAAGGAAAATAGAGTGTCTCATGAATGTTTGTACTCCTTGTATGTTCAAGTGTCATTATTGTATTGTGCTGTGCATTATGTTATACACTAGATATATCCTAAATGTATTGAATTTTTTTTTCTTACATTTGTAATTGACTAATTAATTAGTATTATTTAATGGAATAAATCTCATGTCATGACTATGACTGATAATAATGAATTTAGAAATGAGTATTTTAGTGATAGCACAATCATCTAAATTAAATTAAAAAGGATCCCATATAATATAGGATCACCAGAACTTGAAAGTGATTAAAATGATGTAATTCTTATTCCTTTTGGGTGAATTTGCAATAACAAAAGTGGTGCTATCTTATAGCAAGATGACAATATTGGATGGTCGCATACATGTAATGTCAGTGTGTATAGCATGGATAGGTGGTGGTACCTGTTTACTTCTTGCACTGCCAATTCAGGGTTTTGAACATGTGAGGAGGAAATGAGGATTGGAATGAGAAAAGAGAAGAGCAAGATTACCAAAGAGAGTAGAATGCTTGTCATGTCCTCTCTTTGATAAGTGAGAGAGTGAGTGCTTAAGATAGAGAGAAAGGAAAGAGTTGAGAAGGAACGTGCATAGGAGGGGGTGTATATAAAGAGATTTAATGCGGGGTTAAAGGGCATGATTAATCTAAACATATGGGACCCAGGTGCTTCCTGATTTCTTGGTTTACGGATTCTTGTTGGGTAGTTTGGGCCGTTAAGCGAGGCCTAAATGATGGTGGGTGAAGTTCAAAACATTCAAACAAAAAGTAAAAGAAGATTCATAAAAAGGGGTGAAGTAAGAAAAATGGAAGTGAAACCATGTTGAAATTATTATTTAACCTGCAAGAGAGGTAGCTCAGTTTGTAACACAGGTTGAATGACTCGGAAGAACTCTCAAATTTAAGGTTGATTGTCTTAGAAAAACACTTTATCCCCGAAACTTGCAAATTGATAAAAACATCCTTCGAGTACTGTTCTATTTCATTAAAATATTAATTAATATTAAGTATAGAAAGATAAGTGTCGGGGTGTGAAACATTGTGTGAGATCAGAAGATGATTCACTCAAAATGCTTCGGAGGATATAGCAATCTTTAAAGTTTTAATTTTAACTAAATCCCGAATTTAAATTAATAGTTAGCATCCGAAATAGGAAGTAAAGTTAAGTTTTTTTTTTGAAATAAGTTTAGTTTTTTTTTTTGAAAGTTGAAATAAGTTTAGTTAAATACACTTGAGAGTAGAAATTAAGTTGGACTAGTATATTGGTAATCACAAAAATTTCACATGCAACTTCTTATAAAAAAAAATACAAATTTTACAACTGCTTTGACGGGCAGTTAATTAAGCTTTACCTACTTTAGTTAATTTAGTTGAAGATGGAAATGATTCTACCATGGCATGCGGTGGTCCCCGTTTAGGGTCCCTAATGAAGACTAATTTAACGAAGTCTCTTTCACCCCTTGCCATATTAATGATCCTTGCATATGCATAATAATGAAACAAAACGGGAATCACTTAATGAGTATTAAAGAGCACTTTGCTTAGTTAAATTATAATTAATGGGGTTGATATACAGTGATGCCTCATTGTTAAGTTTAAACGCTAGATATATCGCTTATTATATTTTGAAGAGCAATGCTATATAGTACGAGAGGGCACGTACGAAGAATGCACGAGAGTAATTTTGTGGCGGTTTTAAACCGCCACAAAATTACAACTGCAAAAAAAAAAGCAAACCTACTATTTCTGGCGGTTCAAAACCGCCACAAAATTACAACTGTCAAAATAAAAAGAAAAGCTACGGTTTCTAACCGCCAGAAAATGCTTCGTGCGTGGTGCACGAGCCCCAAGGTCGTGCCCCACAGCATTTTCCTATTTTGAATGATAACAATTTCAAAGAATATAAGTGTAACGGTTTAAGTTTCATGTGAATCATATTGCAGGAAATAACACTTATGTCTCACACCCTCCACTATATGATGATAAATGCAAAACAATGCTACAAGACGGTCCGCACAAGAGAAGAAAGATCAAAACTACAAGACAGTCTACACAAGCATAGAACCGTCAAATCTGCTAGCTAGACCGTCTGCACAAGAGGAGACTACACACAGTAAATACATTCATCGTCTATCTCAAAGCTGATTAATGAAAGTGTTCTCTAGAGATTGAGCATCTTCAAATTGGAAAATATCTCTGACATTCTTGAGGAGAAAGTCCAAGTGCAAAAGGATCACGTAGCACACTGACCAAGGAAACAAGTACAACGTTGTCAAGATCGAGTTTCCTCTCTCTCTAAAGGAATGGAACAAAACTCAAGTGCTACCTACCGGTTGACAAGATACAATTTGTAGCAACAAGTCTCAGCCAAAGAGTGCAATGCATTTAATGCACCTGACGAAATGATCGTTTGATCAAACGGCTAGAACTTGATGTGCTCTATACGCTTTAACGGATTTCAACAAACCCTGGAAGCACTTTAAGTATAAAAGGAGGACTTAAAGATTTTCAGAAACAAAGAGAATTAACGCAAAAAATTTCATCTGACTTAGAAATCTTCATCAAGCAAGAAAGAAAGGAAAGTCCTCACATCGTCTTAGAGAAAAATCCTTAAGAGTCAAATCTTTGTATCATAATCTCTCTAGATCTAGAATTCAAAGTATCTCTTAAAGTCATATCATCTCCAATACTTTGTAGTTCATGTACTTATAATCTTTCTATTATCCCTCTTGTGAGAAGAGAACCTTGTAGAAGCAAACGATCTTGAAAAAGATTATAGGAGATGTCCTGTATAATACTTGGTTAAAGATAAGTCCTTGAGAATACTTGGTTAGGAGAAGTCCTCGAGAATACATGGTTAGGAAAAGTCCTAAATAATACTCGTAGGAGAAGTCCTTGATACTTATTTAGTAAAATCTTGGAAAAACCAAGGACTGGGAGTAGCCCAATCGGTTAGAGGGTGAACCAGGATAAAACGAGTATCTTTATCATTTACTTTTTTGTTCTTTTATCCGCTGCATCAAACGAATGTTAAAAAGCTTTTAAAAATAATAATCGTTTGAAAAATCAAAGTTTTATAAGAACACAATTAAAACCCCTTTATTGTGTTATATTATTACATCTTAGCCTCCTCTCAAGGCATGCTTCCCGTATAATGAAGTGATATGAAATTTGATTTTAATGTATTGCTGTGAAAGTAAATTCTTCCTCCACTCAATTGATAATATATATATATATATATATATATATATATTCTCTTTCAAATTCTCGATATTTTAATGCGAATTATTATTCAGACCCCCTCACATCTATTCAAAGTTCAAACCCTTAAAAATGTGTAATACATCTAAAATACCCCCTTTTTTAAAAAACTTCCCAAACCCCCCCCCCCCACTAACTACCCCACTTCTTCCCTCTTCTTCATTCAAAAAAATTCCTCCATCAAAACTTCCCAAACCCCCACCCTCAACTCACATCTTTGATTCCTTTTCTCTCTCGCTCCCTCACCATCTGCACCACCTGCCACCGCGTGAGCCGTCGCCACTGCAAGCCTGTTGGGCCGCCGCCACTGCAAGCCTGTTGAGTCTCCACATTTGCTCCCTTTTCTCTCTCGACGCGATTTGGTACGTAATCAACCCGACCCATCTCATTCGATTTTACGTCGCACCTTGAAGGTGCGTCGAAGTCGCATCTTAAAGATGTGTCTAAATCGCACCTTTAAGATGCGTGTTTAACAGCCACGCTCCTTGAGGGTGCGCCATATACGCACCTTCAAGGTGCGGCCATCGTGCACCCTGAAGGTGCGATTTATATCAGTAAGTTCCAAAGTTGCAATTCCTTTCTGCTTTTAATGTTTTGTGTCGTATGTTAAGCATTATAAATATTGGTTCAGATATGGCAAGAACAAAGAATCTGAAGAACCCCCAAGTAAAGCCTGCTCTAGTAGGGTTCCCCCCATGACATCGATACATAAAAAGTGTGAAGAGGAAGCCTGTAAAAAGCGTGAAGAGGCAGCTCGTAAGAAGCGTGAAGAATCAACCCTTAAGAAGCGTGAAAAATCAGAGCCGTAAGAAGCGTGCAGCTAGTGAAGCGAATGCAGTACAAGAGCCTCAACAAGAAGATGATATGGTTGATGATGAACCTCTGAAAGATGATGATATGGTTGATGCTAGAGTTGATGAAGATTCTGGTGAACAAGAAGATGAGGATTCAGGTGAAGAAGAGGAGGGTGATACTACTGAAGAAGAGGAGGAGGAGGAGGAGGAGGAGGAGGAGGAGGAGGAGGAAGAGGAGGAGGAAGAGGAGGAGGAAGATGAAGATGATGGGCAAGGTGATGAAGATGTTCAGCAAGAGGAGGAGGATGAGGACATATACTTTCTTGGGGGGCCTTATGACAATACATTGCTGAAGTCCTTCAAGGAACATGTAGAATTGTAAGTGTGAAGGCATTACAAAGACCCACATAAAATGCATGATCGAGGTGTCATGAAGACTTATCACCATGAGAATGCTTTGCTTGGGATTGACAAGGAGAAGCAACCAAAGGTGTTAAGGTGCTTTTCGAAGTATGTAAAGGGAAGGGTTGAGGCTGCTGGTTTATTGCCTTTGATGACATGCATCTTTCCCTCGGTGGACAAGACCATGTTGTCGGCGTTTTCGGAGATATGGAAGCTAGAGACTTCCTCTTTTCATCTACCATTTGGGGAGATGACCATCACATTGGATGATGTTAGTTCTTTGCTACACATTCCTGTGGAGGGAAAATTCTTCACTCTCCCAACCCTGACTTGTGAGGAAGCAACCATAATACTAGTTAAGCAGCTAGGTGTTACACGAGATGAGGTTGCAGAGGAGATCCGGAGGTCCTTAGGACCTTATGCTCGGTCTTCATGGCTCTTGAAGGTGGTTGAGGAGATGGCTGAAAAAGGATTGACCAAGAAAGCTGCTAGAGCCTTCTTGTTGCGCTTGGTGAAGATGACAATCTTCTGTGGGAAGACAAACAGCAAGGTGGAGGTTTCATATTTGGGGCTGTTTTTGGGCTTGGAAAAGGTTGGGGAGTTTGCATGGGGCGCCATGGAATTGGCTTACCTTTATGACCAGCTTAAGGAAGCTACGAAGCTAAGAACCAATAGCATTGGAGGCTACTTGAACTTGTTTCAGGTATGAGTCTATATCTCTTTTTTTAGTTCAATTGTAAGTAATGTAATTTGATGTAATTTAATGTCTCAAGTATAACATTTGAGGTTCAATTTGATTGCAGGCATGGATATTTGAGCATTGTCCCACCAACTTGTTTGATAGGAATGTGAACAAAAAATATAAATAGGGAGATGTGAGAGCTTGCAAATGGGACACAAAGAGGGGAATATGGACCTGCATCAGAAGAGGCTTATCCTGGACGACCATACAAGCATTAGTGTTATATGGACACCCTATGACGGGCATAAAGTACATTCGCTTTTCTTGCAGGTGTGTCTTTATAGTGGCTGGATTCGCCATTCAGGCATGATCCGACCATACGTGCCAGAGCGTGTGATGAGGCAGTTCCAAATGCTCCAGGATCAACCCAATTTACCACCAGCTAACATTCCCCCTATTGAGGAGATTGATGTGAGATTTCTTAATTTCACTCCTCATTACATGGCTGCTCATCATACTCCAAGTCCAATGATAACGCCTCTGTACTTCGACTAGTACAAGACAATCACACACCGCTTTGTGGTCCCTCCTGAAACAAGAGGTCCGGTCGCATTAACTCTTGTGATAAGGAACAATATTTTTCCCTCAACTTGTCTTTTTTTACAATTTATGCATTAATGTTTATTTTTTTAACAATTGTTTCTTTTAGGGTATTCTTGAGCAATTAAAGGACCTGAGTGTTATAACAGTTGACCCCAACGAGACGCCACAACGGATAATTGATGCAAACCAGCGTATGCGGGCTATCATACTGTAGAATTTGGAAAAGGAGGCTGATGATGATGATAGTGGCAGTGGAGATGCAATGCATGGTGGTGGTGGCCCTGACAAGAAAAGGAAAGGAAAAGTGGCTGAGGTATCTACCTCGAAGAATAGTTAGGACTTGTGACCTAAAATTAATTTAAGGATGAATGTAATATAAGTACAACTACTTGTGACTTAGATTGTGTTTAAGACAATTAGCCCTGTAGCTTGAATTTTTAGCAATATTATGATGTGTTCAACTAGCCCTGTGATATGTCAATTAGGATGTGTTTAATTCTGCAAAAAGACTTTTGGTACTTCTGTTATGGCTTGTTTTTTATTGCCAAGTTCCTGTTGCAGGTTTCTTAATTTCACGCACCATTAAGGTGCGTCTGAGTCGCACCTTAATGGTGCGACTTAACTCAAGATACTAGAAACAGTATCAGATACAGAAAGAGAAGTAATTTGCAAAATATGTTTCAATTTGTTTAAAAAATGTCTGTTTTTGAGTGGCAAGATGAAACATTACAAAATTCTAGTTTTTGAATGCCAAGATTTATGTTTTGGGTCTTGTAGCGTCACACACATTCAGCATGCGGCGTAGACGCTCCTTAAGGGTGCGAGTTTTCTCAGGATACGAGAAACAAAAACAGAAGTAGAAACAATAATGGAAGCTGAAACAGTAACAAAAACAAATACAACATGAGATACAACATTTGTTAATAAAATTCATCTTTATTATTAATAATGTTTGATGATACATGATACATGATAACTTCCTAACATACAAGTACAATGACCCTAAACCCTAAGCCCTAAACTTAGTACTTGAAAAATACAAGTACAATGACCCCTATGGGATACAATCAGTAGGATTTCAATCTTCCTCTTCTTCAGGTCCTCTTCCTTGACTTCTGCTCCTTCTCTTTCTTCCGGTCCTCCTCCTCTTCTGGTCCAACCATCTTCTTCTAGGCCCAGTTGTGGAATCCAGCAGCGCCGCCAACTGAGCTTAGATGTTTCCATCATCGCCAATGGTCTCCAAAGAGACACTTTCCCCATGAGCTTGGACCATTCCATTTAGCAAGTTTGGGTACTTTGAATAACTAAGGATGGCCACCCCTACATTAGCAAGTATGGCACTGTGAATTTGAAATATCACTCTAAAAGTACTCAAACTTGCTAATGTTGGGGATAATATCCGCATTACCCCAACCATTGAAAACTCTAAACCATAAGAGGTGTGAAAAAGGAAGATAATAGAGGAAGAAGAGAGGGATTTGTGTGAAAATGAAGGAAGGAAGAGGCCCTATTTATAGAGCTTGAACGAGCATAGATGATAACGAAAAACATAAGAAATAACTGATGTATTTAATGGCTTTTACCGGTTGTTGAGTTATGGTCAATGGCCGGTGCGTTTTAATCGCACGCTCAAGATGTATCAACAACACACGCTCAAGGTGCGACGGTGTCGCACTGACAAAATAAGGCTTTAACTGCGATAGAGACGCGCTATAATAGTGCGTTCGAAAGGGGTAACTTGGATTGAGATGAACGGTAGGTTGAGATTGTGAGAAATTAAAGATTTGCGCGGTGAAAAATGTTGACCTATCTTGCTTTAATTCAAGAGGCATCTCGAAAAATCGTGAGTCTCGGGATCCCTGTATACTTCAAGTCGATCGTATTGCTATTTGGATCGGGGAGAAGCCAATAAGCGACAATATTGACCAGATATAATCCTAATAGATGTTAGTGATCTCAGGAATAGATGAATGCTTCGGTGGCTGCCTTCACGAATTTGGCTTGTTTTCACGAACTGGACTCTTCTTTGGGTTCTTCTACACAACTAGTGGTTTATCCGTTATGGTGCTCCTTCATAGTCAGTACAAATCTCCTGACTTTCCTTCTTCGCGCGTCGTGGACCCATCGTATGCGAAGAGACTCTTATGTCTAAGTCACTGTATGTAGGAGAGAGAGAGAGAGAGAGAGAGAGAGAGAGAGAGGCCTTGGCTTTCTCTTTATAGGGTGTTTACCCATATTTTTGGTAAATAGTAAGGTATCCAAATCTTAAATAAGGCGCAGAATTCTCTAATAAACGTATCCCTAGGTCCCTATTTCTAAACCAAACTTCCATTTGCGCATAGAAAGGTAAGATAACTTCCATGCATTCAAGCTAATATTTTAACAGAAGGTTAACCTCATTGTAACGCCCCAACTTTCAGGGGTCACCATAGTAATCTACTAAAATAAATATGCAATGTTTTCCAAAGGGATTCATAAACATGAGTATTATTTTTTTCTTTTAGAAAAAGAAATATTAGCTGTAAATAAACCTTGCCTCAATTTTCTTTTCTCGAAGTATTTCCAAAACATGTCATATCTACTCCCAACTGGAAATAAATTTACATCAAGCCTTGAACAAGGCAAGTACCCGAGGGTAAAGACGAAGGCACACAACCTACAAAACCTAACAAATAGAATCAAATTCAACAAAGAATCTATTATGCAATGACACCATAATTCTGACATACTCCCTACGATCTCCACATCGGGGAACCGCAGGAAAGAAATGCACCGGAACCTACCCGAAATCTCAAATATAAATCCATAAAATCCCTATGCAAGCTTTAACCAATAATGATAAGCTCTATCTCCCAAGGTTCTAACATTACACCCGGCTCTACTCTTCGAGTCTTCCACTATTCTTCAAGTTCTCCTCTCTGACTCGTACAAAGGTCAAGCTCCATCGAAGGTTCTCCATCGCCTAATAGCGTTAAGCGCCCAAACAACAAGTAGCAAATAGAAAGGGTTAACTTCATACAATTACCACACATAGAAAGAAAAGCATGCTATTCAAAGTTAAGTGCATAACATGGCATATAAGCTAGCTACCTAATTCAAGATAGATGACAACATATATCCAACAACATGAAATTAAATTAGATATCAATAACATAGATTTAAATCAGATATCAGCAAACTCCACAACATATATTTAAATCAGATATCAAAAACTCAACTACATAGATTTTAATCATATATTAAACAAACTCCACAACATCAACTCAAATCATCTAACAATAAAGTCCAATATAAGTGTCTTGTAGTACGACTATGTGTTACTACCAAGATGGGTCGAATCAAAAGCGTCTCGCAAGACGGGACAGTCACCTGGAACGAAAACCATTGAGCTGCCGCTTGGCGTCTCTCAAGACGGGACCGTCACCTGGAACGAAAACCATTGAGCTGCCACTTGGCGTCTCTCAAGAAAGGACAGTCACATGGAACGAAACAACTGATCTGCCACTTAATAACGCTCCAGAGGCCACTCAGTATGCCACGAAGGCCACACAATACGGCACGAAGCCCACACGTTACGCCACGAAGGCCTCGCAGTACGGCACCGAGCCCACGCAATACGCCACGAAGGCCACACAGTACAACACGAAGCCCAGTACAAACCAACAACGCATATGCACAAATATCAACACAATATATAGTTAGCAACTTAGCACATACATAGCGTGTGATTCAGCCCAACATCAACCATAACAACAATCGAAACATTGACAACAAATATTAGTCGAAGCCCCATAACATATTTGGCAAAAGCCTCAGGACAATCAACATAAGCAAGTATACAACATAGCAAAACATGCCAACATTTCAAGCAATTGCCAGTAAAATTAATCACCTTCATCTCAAATGCAAATAGTGCGAATAAATCATGCAAGACTCAAATGACGCTTATATTACTGAGTTAACCTTACCTTTTATTTCTCCTTCCAAGCTCAACATCGTAGTTCGATCCACAAACAGTTCCCAAACTCAGCAAGTTCCCTGGGGTGTCCTCCTCCGTCGTGAAATCTCACAGCTTGCTGCAATGCCTCTTTCCTCAGCTCAACTCGTTCTCAAACCTTAAGAAAAGTATCGTTTCTTAGTCACTAAGAAACCATATAAACTAATAACACTAACCAAAACCAGAAAAAGCTTTCGAAGCTTTAGAGTTCGACATTTAGACACGAATGGACAGTAGGACCTTTGTTCGCTAAAACGGGTATAACTCGAGCTACAGAACTCGGAATGACACGAAACCAAAGCCAAAATTTCGACAACAGAAAGAGATACGCTATAGATCAGGGCATACAAACCCAAAAATTATTTTTGGATAGAGTACCACTCCAACAAGTTTCGGCCACTACCGAAAATAGGGCTTCCCGATCTTTTTTTTTTTGATCTAATTTAATTCATAGGTATTCTTAGGCGGTATATAGGGTAGGGAAACACTCGGAACAATCACTGGAGCTAAAACTAGAATAGAGGCCTTTTGGTCCAATAAAATTGCCCGAAAACTCAAAGTCAACATTTTTTGAAAAAGATTTTGAATAGCGATAAACAAGGCCTTTATCAACAACTAATCTCAAAGACACTAAGAAATATTAAGGCTTTAAGCTTCAAAAAGCAATTGTTTAGTAGAAATGAGTTTTTGGCTCAGATTTCAGATCTATGGCGACTCGATGGAAATCAGAGCGCATAGATCATGAATATATCCTGTTAGGTTAGTATAGAAGGTATTTGAAAAGAAAAATCGAAGTTATCAGACATTTTGCTCCAAACTTTGAGCACAGAAAGACATGGAATAATCCAACATAAAGTAGAAATAGAAGTAAGATTAAGCATCCTTACCTTTGTATCTACGCGTAGCTTCAGAAATCATAACGATCGGGCAAGAATCGGAAGTTCGGGCTCAAGCTGTCCCTCCCCCACCATGGTCACGGCCACAACATGCACAAATGAAGATATTTTGTGATTTTCTCTTTCTATAGGAGAAGGGAAAAGAAGAAAAAGAAAGATTTCGCGGGTCCGGTCGTTTCGGTACTTTCATCTGGTGATTTTAAGTAAGTATTCGGCGACAGAATGTCGAAACTTATTTTGAGGCTCATTTAAATGATGATAAGGATTCAAACGCAGTATGGATCGAAATAACCCGAAAAAATACTTTTGCAGTCGACGTCGGATGAAGAAACTTCCTTCTGGAAAATGATCAGAATCGTCGAAAGAAAAGAGGTTGCTTTGACGGATTAGAAAAGAGGTTGCTTAGAAGCTCCGAATAGGAAAAATCTTTATTCAAGGTCTTAATTAAAGTCCCCGAGAAGTTAAGGTCTAGCTTTGACGAACTTCCGGGAAGCAAAACCTGAAGGTATGAAAAATGTAAGACCCGGAATTAAATAGACTATTTATTTATTTAACTCCGTAATTCACGGCAACACGTATTATTTATTAATTAACTGTGATTGAAATATTATACGCGCCACGACGGCGAGAAATACCTTAAGGAATATTTTCCTTATAGTTATTTAATCGCGCATTTATTATGTAGTATTTTTATATTATTTTCTTAACTCGAATCTAATCGCGATTCGGAAAATTAAATAAGTAGTAATTAATTTCAATATTTTGAATTTATAAAGTTATTTAAATATAAAGATTTAATTATAATTATTTTTGTGTGTATTATTTTATTTTTAATTTTAATAATTTCTATGCTTTAATTTATCTCTCTTTTATGAAGAGATGACCTGCTCTAACAGGTCATCTTTGTTATTTACTTGTGATAGCCTATCAAGCACCACAAATGAATATCCTTTATTCTTTTCTCACCTCAACCACCAAATTAATTCATTCTTATCTTTCCAACTCACCATCTCTATTTCCAACCACTCATTCAAATTTCAAATTTCTATTCTATCTTTCTCTCTCCACGTGGGCCCCACCCACACCCAATCAGAATTGAATCCTCTCTCTCCCCCATTCACTCCCTCACGCTCTCACTCTCTCATTCTCCCTCAACTCTCGACTCTTTCTCTCTTTCTCTCCAAAAGCCCATTTTCTTCTTCAGTTTTCTTCTCCTTCCTGCAACCCTAAACAACTCAACATCACCTTCTTCTCCTCCCATGGAAGCCGCCACCCAGGGCCAAGCCGCCACCACCGCGAGCCTCTTCCTCTCACGCGCATGCTGCCACCTCCATGTATCCTTCACAGGAACGCGCCACCACCATGGGCAACCACCGTCGCCTCTCCCCCTTTCGTTCTCTCTGGCCAGCCGCGAGCACCACCGCGCCTTCATCACCATCAAACGACCATGAACGCCCCACCACAGCCACCACAGACGCGAAAAATAAGGAAAAAAGGAAACCCTAAAACCGCCACCTTTCAACTCCGATCTCTGGCGAACCACTGAGCTTTTGGAAAAATCAACACCACCACGGAACTCCCCTCGACGTGCGCTTCAAAACCCCTAAAGAAATTTCTGATTCTGACCATCTCCGCCGTGAACCACCACCAGCCGCCGCCAACCGCCGTCTTCTCCGGTGAGACCTTCGCCGGAGAATTTCCAGAATGTGGTCCAGTGAGTTTTGAGCTTTCTGAACTCAGCTTTGGACTCCAAGCTTCGTTTTATGAATGAAAAATAATGTTTTTGCTTGCTGTGATTTTTATCTTAGGTGTTTGAGGAGTTAAAGCTTGTGAGCCATGCTTTATCCTCAAGAAGGAGATGGTAAACCCATCTGAATATTTCTGCTGTATTATTGTTGCTATCACGAGATTATAGTAGTTGCTGATTTGTTAAATAGTTAGGTTTAGTAAACGAATTTGAAGAAGTAGTCTTCATAAAAATTGTAGCATTTTCTGAGTAAACTTTTGCCACTGGTTTCATGTCATTTCGATTTCTCTAGCTCAAGTTATACGCATTTTAGTGAGCACGGGTTAAGCTGTCCCGTTTCTCACGAACTGCTGTAGTATTTGATTTTTCCTGAATTTTGTACTTCGAATTTGGACTTGAAAATTTACCAGGATTTACAAAACCTGTAGATGTAGTCAGGATAAAACTATTAGATTTTTCGGAGTTTATTTGACGTATTTAAAAATTAGCTAAAGTCGCTGTACAGTTGATGTTCGTTTTGACAAAATCACTTATTTCAAGCGAAAAGCGTTGTTTATGGAAAAGTTTGAGAAAACCTTTCATTTTAAAATTATATTACAATGTTTGGAGAAGGAAAACATCTTTCAAAACTTACTTACGTATGTTGTTTATTCGTTTATGAAAATCAAGAACGTTCGAGTCTCTACGCACATTTATTCGTTAAAAAGTGATTGCGAAAAGTTTGAAAGTCGAACGAGTTTTTGGAGTGTTAGAGAATAAGTGTTCGAATATTACCTCTTTATTTATGGACGTTTAGGAATAACGTGTACGGATAGAGATAGAACAATTAAGTTTGGATTTCCGATTGAGGAATTAGACTTTGAAAGGTATTAATTAGAATATATTAAGTTGTGATTGCAATCTTGATGTTGGAAGATGACTTAGGATTGAATCTTGAATTTCAAGAAGTTTATGAGCTTTACTATAAATACTTGATTTTAGAAGGTCTAGATTTGAAACTTTGGAAGTTTGAGGACTTAGAAGTAATTAAGGGATTAATTGAGGACTAGAAGCCGTTTCTTAGAGATTGAGGACTAATCTATAAGTTTGGGATTTTTGTAGAACCAAGTGGAGTTTCAAAGAGACTAGGGTCTTTGCCTAACGAGACATCCCGATTTTAAGTTTAAGAGAAATGATTCGATTGTTTTGAAGGAGCTTATGAGTCTTGAATAAGTACATGATCATTAGATAAGAAGAGTTGTTTGTCTTGGAAGTTAACTATGGTTTATGGATTTCTTTATAAGAGTTAGTGAATTTGATAAGAATTGATAATGATATGGTGTTCGACTTGAGGGATCGATTGCGAGGGTGACGTTGAGACGTTAAGTTGTTGTAAGTGATTTGATAAGTAATCTTGAGAATAAAGAGATTAACTGAGGAAGATGATGGGATAATGTCTTTGCGAGATGTTGTGTTAATTGATTTAGCAAGAAGCTTTGCGTACGTGTTATTGTGAAAAGCCTCAATGAGTATCCTAATAGAGATTAAGAACTCTAAGGAAAACGAGAGGAATAAGTATTCGTTATGTGAACTTTTCTACTTTAGCAAAGGTTTATGATTTGGTTTTAAAATCGTTTGAGTAAGTCAAAAGCTTTTGAAGCATCTTAAATTGTGTTATTGTTTGTTGTCATTATTACGACTTGTCTTGATTTCTGAAATTGATCCTAATGGGTTATAACCATTATGGGGATTAGGTTTAACATACGTTCGCTTCGAGTCAAATGCCTGAAGTCATAGTTTAGACTTTAAGTCAGTAGGTTAACTCAAATAGTAAATACGTTATGTGTACTCATGAAGGGTACGAATGACGGGAGCGCTTGACGACGAAGCTAAAGAATAAAAGGAAGCGAACCGACACGGGAAAGCAAAGATGTGTTGGGATTGAAATTGCAGTTAGTATGGGAATTGGCTAAGGTGAGGGCTACTCACTGAATACTAGCTAATGCTTTAGGTGTCGACGAATTCGACTTGATTTATTGTTTATGCACTTGATTGTGTTTGACTGGGAAAAATGTTTTCTGAAGCTACGACTGACAATTGATAATCATTTATCGCTTGAATTGTTTTTGAGATTGATTCACATGATATGTGCTAAATGGTTAATCTAGGATGTGTTGATATTGATTCACATGCTATGTGCTAAATGGTTAATCTAGGATGTGTAGATATATGTGCCATGACTGTTGGATTGTGTTACTTTGATTATGCAAATACACATATATCTGTTGTATGTCAGAGTGAGGATAACGGGCAGTTATGCCACACTCATCATGAGATTTTGGGAAGTTTGACGGGACGAACCGAGGTTCGGGCCCTTGTTATTGTTTTAATGGATCGAGACCTTCTCTGGGAATTACTTGGGATTATGGGATCTTTTAAACTCATAAGATTAGAGATAAAACTAAATGGAAACTATTTTACAAGGAAAATTCATAAGACACTAAACAACCTCTGAACCTTTAAATAATGATCACAATCTCAAATAAGAGCTTAGGACTTGAATATTAGTTTTGGAAAAATGAGAAGTGTCGCCGAGTCCAAGTTTTGGGGAAATTAATAAGTTTCCGAGTATGTTGATACTCTTTGCTCGAGGAGCAGTTTTGTTGTTTGGCTCGAGGAGCAGTTTATTGTTTGGCTATCTAAAGGACAAGCCGGGGAACTATAAGTTCCAAGTACATTGGTACTCTTTGCTCGTTGAGCAGTTTTGACCATCAGATGGAGATGAGTCGGATAACTCGAGAAGTTATCACGAGTGATTGCACTCTTTTCATAATTAATTGTCTTTTGTCGCAGAATCGACATTTACCTTAGGGTATTCTTTTTAGAGACAATAAGTTAGCTAGAACACGTGACGACGTGACGAGTGAGGTCGGAGACGTTGTTTGGCTAATCACTTTGCATTCATGCACACATTTTGAGGTTAATACACAGTGGGATGCCGGACCTCGGTGGATTCCAAAAATGGTCATAAGACCCGGATTTCCACATAAGAACACTGCGGTGATTCTTAGTAGCAGACGGAAATGGCAGACCTGCGGGTTCACTGCTGATCTGACTACATTTTGTTTGGTATAAGAGACACCCGAGCAGAAATGGTCCCACCTTGGCCGGTGTTAGGGCTGACTCGATGGTGCCCATCCTTCTGGATTGCATCTTGTTCCTCGTCATCTCATTCATGCACCATGCATACTGACTTAGTTGCCGAGTGTGATTGATACTTGTTAATCTTACTTGATATATGTTAATTGTCATTATTTGTCATTTATATTCATTGGAAGATATACAATTTATAATGCTATCACAAACTTCTAAGCCTAAGTAGCTATCCCTTAAACTTTATCTACTGGGTGTATTACTTATGTAATTCTTTGGAGTTGACCCTCGCGCCTTCTGTTTGTGTTTTGGCGGACTACGCCCATTGTCAGACAACGATAGGTGGTGATGCGAGCAGATGCTACTCCATGTCGAAGACCTATAGAAGACTCGAAGAATAGAGTCGGGTGTAAGGCTAGAGCCTTTTGGGTAAAGAGCTTATCATTGTTGGTTAAAGCTTATAGGATTATTTTATAAGTATTGTTTGAAGTTTTGGGTAGGTTTCGGTGCATTGCTATCTTGCGATTCTCCGATGTGGAAATCGTAGGGAGTATATCGGATTTATGAGTCATTGCATAATAGATTCCTCGTTGAATCTAATTCTATTCGTTAGGTTTGTAAGTTGGGTTCATCTGTTGTTACCTCCGGGTACTTGCCTTGTTTAAGGCTGGATGTAAATTTATATACAGTTGGGAGTATGCATTTCATGATTTAGAAATACTTTGAAACGAAAAAAAAATACTCGCAATTATAAATCTCTTTTAGAAAATATTGCATATTTACTTTAATAGGTTACTAAAGTGATCCCCGGAATACGGGGTGTTACAAAAAACGGTAGAAGGGGGGGTTTGAATAGCGTTTTCAGAATAAAACTTCCACCTTAAGATTTTAACAAATCTTTCGAGACACAAGTAAAGTGCTTAAGATAAGAGATTAGAAAAGCACACAAGGATTTTATCCTGGTTCACTTGATGAATCACTCAAGCTAGTCCAGTCCACCCGTTAAGGTGATTTCTTCCTTTTTAGAATGAAGGCAATCCACTAATCAGATAATTGTTACAACTGCACTTGAAACCTACAAGTGACTAACAATACACTGACTTAGCTCACACTAAGATTCACTCTCTTAGTCTTCTCTAGGATCCGATCAACCTTGATCTCCTAAAGGTAAACTAAAACAACTGTTTAAGAAATATTGTTTACAAAGAAATTGCTTCTCAAAAGCTTGTAGTAAACACAATGAATTCAATGAAGAAAGAATGCTTAGAAGATTTGAATATAGCTTGCGCGTGTGAGATTCTTCCAGCCGCATCTTTCAATCTTCAGCCTCTATATATACTCCAAGGATTAGGGTTTGAACATTGCATGGGAATCCTACCGTTGGAGGGCAGATCTGGAATTTCCAGCTTCTGCTGTGGCTGAGAATGTTAGGTTAGGTCGTCAGGATAGTACATTTGCTTTTGTACTTTGGATAGTGACTTGACCTTTAACCTAGTAGACTTCTGATCAGAGGAACGCTTTGTGAGACCCAAGTTTTTAAGTTTGGAATAAACCGAATAAAATTCCTTTTCACGATTAATTTGATGTAACGTGAAGGAAAACCTGAACAAGTGTCTATTGAATGGAATAAATTTGTGAAGGAGAAAGTTCAGGAAAAAGCTAAGGATGGTTTCCAAGTCGATAAAAGTTATAGCACGATTAGTATTCGCTTAAACCTAGGTCAAGAACGCTAGGAAATAGCTAATTTACGTTTTAGGACACGATGGAACCTAACTCCAAAAATCTTCAGAGAAATGTTAGATCTTCTCTTATTCGTCTATAAAACAAGCGTTTCGATACGAAACCCTAGAATGTAAGAACGTCAAATTCCAATACTCGGAAGTTTGCCGAAACCGAATCACTGGTAGTTCAAACTAAAATCGACGGACGATGAAGACTTTTTCTATTCGGAGCTTCAAATAAAGATTTCATCCGCGTGCGCCCACTCTAATCGACGTTCCAAATCTTTCTTCAGAAGGAAGTTTCTGCATCCGAGGTCAAAACCATAAAGTGCATAAAGTGCATTTTAAGCCGGTACACATTAAAAACAAGCCTCGAAAACCAAAAATCGTACTGATATTTCTTTGAAGAATTAGAAGATTCAGCGGGAAGAATATCGTGTCTAAAATACGTTGGAATCAGTAGGAAAAATCGGAATCGCGAAATTTTCATTTTTCCGCGTTTTCCATTTCCTATATATAGCTTGAAATGAAAAAAAAAAACAAAAAAAGTCACAAACACACACACGGCCGAGAGCTCTTGGAGGAAAGGAGGAAAAGTGATTTTTTTCCAATTCTTGACCGATCGTCGTTCCGTTCGTTGCTACGCGTAGACATCGAGGTACTGATGCTATTCCTTACTTCTGATCGTCAATTCTGTCGCTTTTCTCTATGTCTTTCTGTGCTCAAAGTTTTGAGCTTTTTGTAAAACTGTCCAAATAAGCTTATTTTGGTGTCTAAACTTATTGCCTACGTGCTCTAGAGCATGAATATCCAGTTGTTTTCGGCTGAATCCTGCCGAATCGTCGCAGAGGTCCAGTTTTCTGAAAATACCCATTTTCTGACAGAGGTTCCACTTTTTGGATCAAAAACTCTCGACTGAGCTTAGCTTTAGTAGGATTAGTTGTTATAAATGTCGTTAGGATCGACCCCATCTAATTTGTTTTTCGAAATTCTGATTTTGAGTTTCCGAGCTAAAAATATTGACCAAAATACCCCTGCGACAGTTTTCGACCCGATAATTTTTCTGAGAGTTTCCCTGGCCTAGATATCGCCTAAGAATACCTAGGAATTGATTTAGATCGAAGAAAAAGTTCGAAAACCCTATTTTCCATAGTGGCCGAAACCTATTTGCTTGGGTACCGTGTCCAAAAATAATTTTTGTGTCTCTATGACCTGAGCCATTGCGTAGCTCTTTCAATTGTCGAAATTTTGGCGCCGGTTTCGTGTCATTCCGAGTTCTGTAGCTCGAGTTATGCACGTTTTAGCGAATAAAGTGTTTTTGTACAAAACTTGAATCGAGTCAAAACTCATCCATTCAGGGAAAGCCCTTCCATTCGTGCCTAAATGTTGTACTCTGAAGCTTCTTGAGCTTTGTCGAACGTTAGTTAGGATTGTTTCGACTGTATCGACTTAATTTGATTGATTTTTTGCTTTGTTTGCTCTAAGGTTCGTTTGTGGAAACCTTGGGCTTGACTGAGCAAGCTTGTGAGCGAGACCTGCACCGCGAGACCAGAACAAATCGAGGTTAGGGCAACTTACTTACTAGCTATTGATTTATAGGCGTCGATAAATTCGACTTGAATATTGCTTGATATTGAATATTGCTTGTTATTGAATATTGCTTGGGTATTGTTGATCGTTTGAAATTGGAAATGTTTTCTGGAGGCTTCGACCGAGTGAACTTATATGAGACGTGTGTCTCCGTTTTCTGAGAGGCTTCGGCCGTTTACTGGTTTCTGTCTTATGATTCCCGCAACGTATTATTGTTGTATCGCTCTTTAGAGCTGAATATTGTTGAATAGATATCGAATTGTGCGTGTTGACGCGATTGCGGAGCGTAGGACATTTGAGTTGATGTTGTTGATCTTTCGGGTTGAAAGAATAACCCTAGGCAGGTCCTGACCTGAGGTCTGAGATCAAGCCCTCTTTGAAATACTTAGACTTTTCCCGGGGATTATATTTGGGGAATTTGGGAAACTTTGAATAGTTGGAATTTGGAACTTGAGGACTTATGGAACTTGGATTTCGATAATAAACCTCATAACTTGATTAACTCAACTTGAAATGCTTTGATTAATAAACAAGACCTTTCGGAAAATTTAAGAGTTGGAAATGAATGTGAAAAGCGGGAAATAGTCGAAAAGCCTTGAACTTGAGATGATTTGATGGTCGTCACGGGGATGAACCATAGTGACCATGGAAATGTCACTGAGTGCAATATGTACTCCGGCTTTTCACAGCCTAGTCGTAAGACGACTTTGACCTTCGGGTACTTTTAAATTGAGATTTGTGGTTAAACTCGTACGTGTGAGGACGATTCGATGTTTGGTTAACCACATGGCATTATGCATACGTTTGGGGTTTGGGACGGTCGGAAGACTGGGCCTTCACGAAGAACACCAAGAGTGTAACTTCGACTTTGCGGCGCGAATCCGTATGTCCAAACCCGACGGGTTGGGCCGATTCGGCAATAATTGTTGACACGCGCGGATCCGTATATTCAATCCGATGGATTGGATCGATTCGGCGGTAGTCACTCAGGCACGCGTGAGTCCGTATGTTCAATCCGATGGATTGGATCGATTCAGCGATTGCCATTTTACCTCGCGTGAATCCGTATGTTCAATCCGAGGGATTGGATCGATTCAGCGATAACCTTTCGACTCGCGCGGATCCGTATGTTCAATCCGATGGATTGGATCGATTCGGCGATAGTCATTGGACACGCGCAATGTCCGTATGTTCGACTCTTTTGAGTGAACCGACTTGGCGTTGTCATTTGTTGCGTGTGCGAGTCCGTATGTTCATCCCGATGGGTTGGATCGACTCGACATGCCTAATTGTGGGAGTTGCGTGTGCGAGTCCGTATGTTCAACCCAAGGGGTTGGATCGACTTGACATGCCTAATTGTTGGGATAATCTTCTGAATTGACATTGCATGAATACATGCACTCGTATTGATTATTTGAGCCATTGTTTATTGAACTGTTGAGATAGCAGATATCGAATTGTTATTTAGAGCTTTGATAACATGTTATGTATATACCTTAGGGTAGGCAATACATAAATTACATGTATATATACAACATATATATATACCCCCTTATTCCTCACATGTTGTTTGTATTATCTATTTTATTCCGTGAGTTGACCCTAGCGCCTTGGCTTTGGGCGGTCGGCCTGCTGCCAGGCGTCCGTCAGCCGATTCGTGATGATTCGTCACTCGAGGAGGACCAGGAGCGTAACGACTATTACTGAAGCTTCCGACGAGGACCCGGACTGAATGCATGACCAGATGAGGGTCGATGATGGAAGTATAGGGTATGGGTGTTTAGAGCCTACTAAGGTTGGGTGTTAGTGTCATAGCTCTGATTCGTCATTTGTACTTTTGGGACAGGGTAGTTTCCGACAGGTTGCTTTCGGTGTGGTTCTCCGTAGATGGGAATCGCATGGAGTAGTCGGACGTAAGAAGTCTTTTTTTGGAAGCCGTTTTGGGCTGACTTACTCTTCGGAGGACTGTATTTATAAAACTTATGACTCTATTTATGAGTCGCACTTGGTTTCCGTTGGGCAATACTTTTAGTTACTTGATGTTACTTTCCGTCACTTGAGGACACTCGTGACGATGTTTTTAGTTACAGCAAGGGTGTGCTTGTATTGTATATTAATCGCTGTTAATCGCGATTGGGTTGAGTCTTTATTTCGACAAGTCTTTTTATTTAAAGAAAACGAAAAAAAATACCTGCTTTTCCGTTTTATTTTATTCTTGAGTTACTAAAGTGACGCCACCGAAATCGGGGTGTTACATTGTGGTATCAGAGCTTGTCGAGTCTTTCGGGAGTCTTTGGGGAATAGGTCTTCTGTGCTAGGTTGTGTGACTCTGCAAAGAGTAAAAATTGATTGTCTGCAAGCGATTTTTCGCTTAGAATTGATTGAAGTTAGTGCTTAATCATATTGTATAGTTATGTTAGATGCTATCTTATGATGAGTACTAACTGTTTGTTTAACTAAACAGAACATGGTGAACATGAACCAACTCGCTGGGGCAATGACTGCTATGGCCCAGGCAATGACAAATCAAACTGCGGAGAACGCTTAGTGGCATGCTGACAAGGCTGAACGTGAGCGACATAAGCGTGAGAGGGAGGTAGCCCTAGACCAGAATAGGGGACTGACTGATTTCAGGCGACAGGATCCGCCCAAGTTCACGGGTGGGACTGACCCGGACAGAGCGGACCTATGGATCCAAGAGATTGAAAAGATTTTTGGGGTACTGCATACCGCCGAAGGGGCTAAGGTGGGCTTGGCATCTTACCTACTACTAGGAGATGCTGAGTACTGGTGGAGGGGCGCCAGAGGGATGATGGAGGCCAATCACGAGGAAGTGAACTGGAACTCGTTTCGAATTGCGTTCCTAGACAAGTACTTTCCGACTAGTGCCCGAGATGAGAGGGAAGCGCAATTTCTGACTCTTTGTCAAGGGAGCATGACCATACCTGAGTATGCTTCCAAACTGGAATCATTGGCAAAGCACTTCCAATTTTTCAATGACCATGTGGACGAGCGCTATATGTGCAAGAGGTTTATTAACGGACTACGAGCAGACATCGAAGATTCGGTGAGGCCGCTAGGGATTGTGCGATTTCAACCTTTGGTTGAGAAGGCAACAGAAGTTGAACTTATGAAGAACAAGAGGATTAATAGAAAAGGCACTGGGGGACCAATGAGGTCGAACTTTCAAAATAATCAAGGGAAAGAGAGATTCCGACAGGAGAAGCCGTATCAACGTCCTTTAGAGGAAGGTTTTACCTCGGGCCAGTATAAGCCCATAAATGCTACCGGAGGAACAGGAAACAAGACTTCGGGTCAAGGAGTGACGTGTTACAGGTGCAAGAAGGTGGGGCACTACACTAACAAGTGTCCAGAAAGGAGACCTCTATGTTTCAACTGCAACCGCCCGGGGCGTCAAGCCAAGGATTGCAATGTAACCAAGGTTGAGCCATCTGTGCATACGGTAAGGGGGAGACGTCCTACTGCACGGGGAAGAGTCTATGTCTTGTGCGGCGAGGGAGCTGATGGAATAGTCAGAGGAGAGCGCAAGAACGATGGTAACTTTCTAACTATTCTTTCTCATTCTAGTACAACATGCTCTTCATTACTCTCGTAGAATGTGCAACACACCTAACTTACTTATACCGTTTAAACTTTGACCTTATAGTTATTACACCTACTAAGAATTTATTTGACTGCTGCTCGTGTTTAAAACTATAGAAGTTACACGAGGTTTAGAATAACATACTAAATCTAGAAAGTAGTCTTCCACCGATGCGATTATGAGGAAGCTAGTAGCTGAAAAACGAATCTTAGGAAGATTCTGTATGGGTAGTGTACGTGTTATGTTGAGGGTGTGTAGTTCCGTAGCGGAATCATTAAAGGATTTAGTATCAGGATATTTGTGACTACTGGAGGATAGGAACTCATTGACTGTTCCAGTGGGTTTTTCTAAATTTCCACCTTCGATGTATTAGGCTTGATCAACTTAATATTGAGGGGGTGATATTCGGAATCACAGCTGGTAATGGACTTTGATAGGAGGGTGTGTAAGATGAATTTGAATTGATCGAGGTTTAGTCGGATTTGGGAGGAAAGTTCGTGTTAAGCACTTGATTGTAAAGGATTAAGATTTAAATCTTTGGAAGTTGATGATTGTCGTATAGAAATTAATTGGTTAGTTCGGGTGATTACTCCAAGTAGAGGTAGACTAAGTCAAGAGATTTGATGTTGGAAAAATATTAAGTATTTTCTCGGAAGTTATGAAGTCATAGGTTATGTGATTTCCGAGTGGAATTGTTAGAGACTAAATAGGTTGGATTTAATATCAGGTTTTAGATGATAGCTTGATGGTAGCAAGATTGAGAAGAATTAACTCTGAACTAGATTGTTATAGTCGAGTTCGAGGAATAAGTTTTGCTAAGCATTTGATTAATATGTGGAGACATTATAGTCTTAAGAGATGAATTTTCACTTGAAAAGTGTTGAATTAATGATTAAGTTAGAAAAAGAAAGTTTTAGCATAAGTTGAATACATGAGATTGTTGATATGGATTTCAGAGAAACATGCTGAGATTACTAAGTGAGATTTACTAAGTTGGATTGAAATCTTAGGGTTAAGATTGACCTTGAGAGTTGAGAATCACGTACGAGTAGGAGATCATATGGCTGTAGGTGTGATAATAGGATTTGAATCTTAGGAGATTGTTGATCTGAAGATGAGTTTCGGGTTAAGACCATTGAGGTATAGTATAAGAGAGATCTTGAAGTAAAGGAATTCTGAGTTGTGTTAAGGTTGGTTATAAGTTGGTGATCGATCGATGTTGATTATGAGGTTGCGGACATAATGAACCATGCGATGAGATTTGAATGATGTTAGCATAATAAGTTATGATTATGGATATCAGGATCAAGTTGTGAGTGTGAAAGCATGACGACACTTATCAGGTCATTTGTGTAAGCGAAGGAGTTATAGTTTTAAGAAATGGATATTCATTTAAGAAGTATTGAAGGATTAAAGGCCATTAGAGGACCAAACTTGGAGAAGGTTTAGGTTTTAAATCTATGAATCTCTGTCTAAGGTACGTAGGACTCAAAGTTTGTCAGAATTTGATTGTGAGATTAAGAAGTTGATTGACAAGATGGTGATCGAGTTACAGAAAGGAATTTAGTGGTGTTAGCGGTTACGAAAACGGTTAAAACTCGGAAGGTTGAAGGATCGGATGATAAAATGACTAGTTAAGTCCCTTGAGGTATAGTTATAAGTTGATCTTCTAGGGGATGAGTCCTTATTTGTGTGAAGCGTTAGGGATTTCAATAAGTGTATGTTGGTTTGAGTAAGGAAAGTTTTGAAGAAATAGGTGTCAATAATGGGTTGTTAGATATTAAGATGAAGATTAGCTTATATGTTGTTGATAAGTTGATGTTTAAGGGAATGAGTCTAGTGATGCACTAGGTATTAAGGCTCAAGTCGAGATTTAATTTGAATGGTGACTAAGTAGAAGATTGATTTCATGGTGCTATATGGGAGTTAGAGTAAGAGACCAAGGAATAATATTCGGAGTTTTGCTGAACCCTAAGTTTCGAGGACGAAACTTTCTTTTTGGAGGGTAGTAATGTGAGACCCAAGTTTTTAAGTTTGGAATAAACCGAATAAAATTCCTTTTCACGATTAATTTGAGGTAACGTGAAGGAAAACCTGAACAAGTGTCTATTGAATGGAATAAATTTGTGAAGGAGAAAGTTCAGGAAAAAGCTAAGGATGGTTTCCAAGTCGATAAAAGTTATAGCACGATTAGTATTCGCTTAAACCTAGGTCAAGAACGCTAGGAAATAGCTAATTTACGTTTTAGGACACGATGGAACCTAACTCCAAAAATCTTCAGAGAAATGTTAGAACTTCTCTTATTCGTCTATAAAACAAGCGTTTCGATACGAAACCCTAGAATGTAAGAACGTCAAATTCCAATACTCGGAAGTTTGCCGAAACTGAATCACAGGTAGTTCAAACTAAAATCGACGGACGATGAAGACTTTTTCTATTCGGAGCTTCAAATAAAGATTTCATCCGAGTACGCCCACTCTAATCGACGTTCCAAATCTTTCTTCAGAAGGAAGTTTCTGCATCCGAGGTCAAAACCATAAAGTGCATAAAGTGCATTTTAAGCCGATACACATTAAAAACAAGCCTCGAAAACCAAAAATCGTACTGATATTTCTTTGAAGAATTAGAAGATTCAGCGGGAAGAATATCGTGTCTAAAATACGTTGGAATCAGTAGGAAAAATCGGAATCGCGAAATTTTCATTTTTCCGCGTTTTCCATTTCCTATATATAGCTTGAAATGAAAAAAAAAAACACAAAAAAAGTCACAAACACACACACGGCCGAGAGCTCTTGGAGGAAAGGAGGAAAAGTGATTTTTTTCCAATTCTTGACCGATCGTCGTTCCGTTCGTTGCTACGCGTACACATCGAGGTACTGATGTTATTCCTTACTTCTGATCGTCAATTCTGTCGCTTTTCTCTATGTCTTTCTGTGCTCAAAGTTTTGAGCTTTTTGTATAACTGTCCAAATAAGCTTATTTTGGTGTCTAAACTTATTGCCTACGTGCTCTAGAGCATGAATATCCAGTTGTTTTCGGCTGAATCCTGCCGAATCGTCGCAGAGGTCCAGTTTTTTGAAAATACCCATTTTCTGACAGAGGTTCCGCTTTTTGGATCAAAAACTCTCGACTGAGCTTAGCTTTAGTAGGATTAGTTGTTATAAATGTCGTTAGGATCGACCCCATCTAATTTGTTTTTCGAAATTCTGATTTTGAGTTTCCGAGCTAAAAATATTGACCAAAATACCCCTGCGACAGTTTTCGACCCGATAATTTTTCTGAGAGTTTCCCTGGCCTAGATATCGCCTAAGAATACCTAGGAATTGATTTAGATCGAAGAAAAAGTTCGAAAACCCTATTTTCCATAGTGGCCGAAACCTATTTGCTTGGGTACCGTGTCCAAAAATAATTTTTGTGTCTCTATGACCTGAGCCATTGCGTAGCTCTTTCAATTGTCGAAATTTTGGCGCCGGTTTCGTGTCATTCCGAGTTCTGTAGCTCGAGTTATGCACGTTTTAGCGAATAAAGTGTTTTTGTACAAAACTTGAATCGAGTCAAAACTCATCCATTCAGGGAAAGCCCTTCCATTCGTGCCTAAATGTTGTACTCTGAAGCTTCTTGAGCTTTGTCGAACGTTAGTTAGGATTGTTTCGACTGTATCGACTTAATTTGATTGATTTTTTGCTTTGTTTGCTCTAAGGTTCGTTTGTGGAAACCTTGGGCTTGACTGAGCAAGCTTGTGAGCGAGACCTGCACCGCGAGACCAGAACAAATCGAGGTTAGGGCAACTTACTTACTAGCTATTGATTTATAGGCGTCGATAAATTCGACTTGAATATTGCTTGATATTGAATATTGCTTGTTATTGAATATTGCTTGGGTATTGTTGATCGTTTGAAATTGGAAATGTTTTCTGGAGGCTTCGACCGAGTGAACTTATATGAGACGTGTGTCTCCGTTTTCTGAGAGGCTTCGGCCGTTTACTGGTTTCTGTCTTATGATTCCCGCAACGTATTATTGTTGTATCGCTCTTTAGAGCTGAATATTGTTGAATAGATATCGAATTGTGCGTGTTGACGCGATTGCGGAGCGTAGGACATTTGAGTTGATGTTGTTGATCTTTCGGGTTGAAAGAATAACCCTAGGCAGGTCCTGACCTGAGGTCTGAGATCAAGCCCTCTTTGAAATACTTAGACTTTTCCCGGGGATTATATTTGGGGAATTTGGGAAACTTTGAATAGTTGGAATTTGGAACTTGAGGACTTATGGAACTTGGATTTCGATAATAAACCTCATAACTTGATTAACTCAACTTGAAATGCTTTGATTAATAAACAAGACCTTTCGGAAAATTTAAGAGTTGGAAATGAATGTGAAAAACGGGAAATAGTCGAAAAGCCTTGAACTTGAGATGATTTGATGGTCGTCACGGGGATGAACCATAGTGACCATGGAAATGTCACTGAGTGCAATATGTACTCCAGCTTTTCACAGCCTAGTCGTAAGACGACTTTGACCTTCGGGTACTTTTAAATTGAGATTTGTGGTTAAACTCGTACGTGTGAGGACGATTCGATGTTTGGTTAACCACATGGCATTATACATACGTTTGGGGTTTGGGACGGTCGGAAGACTGGGCCTTCACGAAGAACACCAAGAGTGTAACTTCGACTTTGCGGCGCGAATCCGTATGTCCAAACCCGACGGGTTGGGCCGATTCGGCAATAATTGTTGACACGCGCGGATCCGTATATTCAATCCGATGGATTGGATCGATTCGGCGGTAGTCACTCAGGCACGCGTGAGTCCGTATGTTCAATCCGATGGATTGGATCGATTCAGCGATTGCCATTTTACCTCGCGTGAATCCGTATGTTCAATCCGAGGGATTGGATCGATTCAGCGATAACCTTTCGACTCGCGCGGATCCGTATGTTCAATCCGATGGATTGGATCGATTCGGCGATAGTCATTGGACACGCGCAATGTCCGTATGTTCGACTCTTTTGAGTGAACCGACTTGGCGTTGTCATTTGTTGCGTGTGCGAGTCCGTATGTTCATCCCGATGGGTTGGATCGACTCGACATGCCTAATTGTGGGAGTTGCGTGTGCGAGTCCGTATGTTCAACTCAAGGGGTTGGATCGACTTGACATGCCTAATTGTTGGGATAATCTTCTGAATTGACATTGCATGCATACATGCACCCGTATTGATTATTTGAGCCATTGTTTATTGAACTGTTGAGATAGCAAATATCGAATTGTTATTTAGAGCTTTGATAACATGTTATGTATATACCTTAGGGTAGGCAATACATAAATTACATGTATATATACAACATATATATATACCCCCTTATTCCTCACATGTTGTTTGTATTATCTATTTTATTCCGTGAGTTGACCCTAGCGCCTTGGCTTTGGGCGGTCGGCCTGCTGCCAGGCGTCCGTCAGCCGATTCGTGATGATTCGTCACTCGAGGAGGACCAGGAGCGTAACGACTATTACTGAAGCTTCCGACGAGGACCCGGACTGAATGCATGACCAGATGAGGGTCGATGATGGAAGTATAGGGTATGGGTGTTTAGAGCCTACTAAGGTTGGGTGTTAGTGTCATAGCTCTGATTCGTCATTTGTACTTTTGGGACAGGGTAGTTTCCGACAGGTTGCTTTCGGTGTGGTTCTCCGTAGATGGGAATCGCATGGAGTAGTCGGACGTAAGAAGTCTTTTTTTGGAAGCCGTTTTGGGCTGACTTACTCTTCGGAGGACTGTATTTATAAAACTTATGACTCTATTTATGAGTCGCACTTGGTTGCCGTTGGGCAATACTTTTAGTTACTTGATGTTACTTTCCGTCACTTGAGGACACTCGTGACGATGTTTTT
This sequence comes from Lotus japonicus, assembly GCF_012489685.1. Lineage (NCBI taxonomy): Eukaryota > Viridiplantae > Streptophyta > Magnoliopsida > Fabales > Fabaceae > Lotus > Lotus japonicus. The sequence goes on from NC_080041.1 coordinate 54,052,161, forward strand.
AGTTACAGCAAGGGTGTGCTTGTATTGTATATTAATCGCTGTTAATCGTGATTGGGTTGAGTCTTTATTTCGACAAGTCTTTTTATTTAAAGAAAACGAAAAAAAATACCTGCTTTTCCGCTTTATTTTATTCTTGAGTTACTAAAGTGACGCCACCGAAATCGGGGTGTTACACGCTTCATGTTGGAACTTGTGAAGCTTGTTGATCAGGGTCAGAGGGAAGCATGGATCCTCTCACCGTTGTATCTTCTAATTCTGAACTCAGAGGAGAAGTACTTAGTCTTCAGAGCCATTTTGCTTCTGGATCTTCAGAGACTTCTACACCATCAGAACATCTGAACCTTCAGAGTGTCTGGGTTGTCAAAACGTCTGGATCTTCAGAACTTCAAGTGAGTTAAGTCCACGTCAGAGCTTGATTAGCTTCAGATCTTCTGAAGCTTTTTTACTGTTCAGATTGAACATAGAGATTGCGAAAGCGTTGCTAGGGTCACTCTTTATGCACAGTGCTTCTGATTTGTGTGAGATGATATTAAGGTCAGAGCCTGTTAATAGCACACTCAGAAAAACACGTTAGAGTACCATAATTGTTCATACTAAAATGTTAACTTGTAATCATCAAAACATAGAGTTGTACTACACGATCAAAACTTGATCTTACAAAACCTAACTTGCGTACAGTCCAGAGTTCCATATCGAAACGCTGGTCATGGGAAAAATACCCTGAGTGTCTTATTTTTTCGTCAAATCTAAATGTCTCTTACACAGTGCTCTAGGAGCGAATATAGCCTTTTTCGGGCACTCTCAACCTTAGTAAAGTGCGAATATGGCTCGTGCTATCACTCAAACTGACTAAAGTGTTACACTTAGTCATACTCTGAACTTAATTATCATATAAATAATATTCATGACTCGTAATAGGGTTCGAGTCAAGAGAATAACATCAACTAATGGAATATAAACACTCAATCATTTAATATAACGAAAATAAATAAATAATCTAGTTATTTATTTTGGGGTCTTACACTCATAGAAAGAAAACTTTATTCCATCTAAAAACTCAGAAGTTCAAAACATAAACATGTAAGGGATCCACATCCCAAATGGTAAAAGAAACTTAGCCAATCATGACTAAGGTAAACATGTTTCTAACTTGAATAAGAGCCTTAGAGAAACTCCAAAATGCCTTACAAAAGCTTAAACTTCAGAAAAACCAAGATACAAGACTCAACACTAAGTCCTATTTATAAGCAAAATAAAATGCACAAGCACTCATGTGCTGGCAACATTGTGCACGAACATGCGTGAAACAAGGCTTTAAAAGCCAACAATTTGTGTCTGCGCGTGCGTGCCTCCTCTCTCAGCAAGAACCTGGAGTTCATCAGGAGAGTAGACACACGTAACGGCACAACCCCTTTGTGCGAGAGGAATCATCTCCCCTGTAGTTTGAGCTTCTGGTTGATTTCTTTGAGTTGTAGAGCCCGATTGACCAGTAATTTGACCTACTACCATGACAGGAAATCTAGTTCCATCGGCAGTTTCACCTCTGTTAGATTTCACCATCTTTGAAGCGGTTGAAGGTTTGGGTAGAAAGGAAGAGGATGAATAGAGAGAGATAGAGATCGTGAGGATAAGGGTTTGCAACCGAAGAGAGAGAGAGAGAGAGAGAGAGAGAGAGAGAGAGAGAGAGAGAGAGAGAGAGAGAGTAAATCAGTAAGTAATGGAGAACGTGTGTGTATAGTGGGTTTTTGAAAATAACCGTTGTTGATTAAAAAGCAAAGTAAAATCAACGGTTAAAAATTAAAGACATCATAGCAACAATAAATACACATAGTACACGATGGAGAGAAGCACATCAACACTCATTACGACAGACTGTCAGCACGGGCACAAGGAACGATGTATCATAGTTACTGACACACGTTTACTGTCTCAGCTTCAGAGTGAGCACCAATGGGTACTTAAACTCTGATGGAGTTACCTTCTAAACTAGACATCTTCTGATAAAGAAGCATCACAGTCAGAGGTTCTGATCCATCTTCATGCTGGACAAAAGTCCATATTCAGATTTTTCAGAATGAAATTAAATCTATCTTCTGCTAAGGGCTTTGTAAAGATATCTGCCCATTGATGGTCAGTGTCAACAAACTTCAGAAGAAGTACGCCCTTCTAAACATAATCTCTAATAAAATGATACTTTACCTCAATGTGTTTTGCCCTTGAATGTAAGTGGACTGGTGGACTGGGCGAGCCCCTAGAGGGGCAACGCCCAGTGTGTAGCCCGCCCCGAAGCGAGGGCCTGGCCTTAAGTTGGGCCTCAGCTTCGGAGGCCCAATTAGCCCAATAGGTAGTACCCAAACTCTATAAATAGGAGGTAGTTACCAATTGTAAAGGACTTTGGCTCATTTGATGAAATAACACATGAAATTCAGCATTCTCTCTCTCATTCTCATTCTCTCTCTAGCACAATTTTCCACTCTCTAGGTACTATCCCTATCTTCAATGTTCATTCCCAGAACATTTGGCGCCGTCTGTGGGGACCTTGGTAGCTACCTCAGCGAAGACAAGATAAAGGGAAGGTGATATTGAGGCCAACCAAGGAACAGTTGTATCCACGGCGTGATGATTATGAACAGCGCCGGCCATGGCAATCTAAGTCTCAGCGATAATGTCTGAGGTGCACCTCAGCGATAATGTCTGAGGTGCATGAAGGAGTATGTGCAAGCCACATCGGGGAAGGCATGGAGCGCCCATCATTTGTTGGGGGCGGGCTAGGAGGTGCGTCTTGGCGAGGGTGGGACTTGGGGGTTTCATCTTCTTTTTCTTTCTCCCCGGCAGGAGTATCGGAAGACGCGGCAGCTTTTGTGGTATTGACGGTGGCAAGTTTCTCAACAGCTGAGGATTGAGAAATGTTGGTGGTTGTGTCAGCGGCCGGTGGCTGGTCAGCAGAAGTGGTTGTGGCCCCGGCGGAGGCGGCTGTGGCGCCGGCAGTAGTGGACTTGGCGGCGGCGGCGGTGGCCGCGCCTGCGGTAGCAGAATTGGGAGCTGGGACGGTGGTTGACTCGGTGGCCGTGGCGATGGAGGCTTTGGCGACATTTTTGCCTTTAGACGCGGTGGTAGTGGTGGGCTGAGCGCCAGGGTTGGAGGAGCCGGTGACAGAGGAAACTTTGACCAATTTCCTCCTCTTGGGGACTTGGGCGCCCTCAGCTTGGTTCTCAGCACCGCCCCGCTTTTTCACATCGCCCTCAGCGCTGAACTTTGGGGAAAACGAGCCAGTCTCCTCTCGCGGGCTTTCAGGAGCTCGGCGTTGGTGAAGTTCATATCTTCTGCAACAATAAAAAAAAAGACGATCAATGACAACATAGGAGGTGAGAAAGAAAATGTCGATGATAAAAGTAAGCTATGGATGACCTAAGTATTTAGGAGTCCTTGAGAGGCGAGCGCCCTCAAGTACTGTTGAGCAGTCAAGGATGGGAAGTGGGGCAAGGAGATTCAGGAAGGCTTTGTCGTTGGCAGACAAAGATTCCTCTGAAGGATCGGTGATCCCGTTGGGCTTCTCCGTCCAGTAAAGAGGAAAAAGGGCAGTCCCGTCCCTGAGGGTGAATGCCTCTGGATAGGCGGGGTGAACCGCCACACGAAAGTACCTCCGGGCAAAGGAGGACTTCGCGTTGCTTTTATGGGGATACAAACACTTCCGGCCGGCTCGGGCCTTTAAGGAGATCCAATCTCTATTTTTGATGGACTTGGAGTCAACATCGTAGAGGTAGAAGAAGCTGGTGGGAGATGGGGCGGTGCCAACCGCGGCGCATAAAATTTCAAAGCACCGGATGAAGGCCCAGGCGTTGGGGTGAAGTTGACAGGGAGCCGCGTTGATGTCGCGGAGGACGGTTTGGACAAAGGGCGAAAAAGGAAGCCTGACTCCAAGCTCGCCAAACATGTATTCGTACGCAAAGAAAAAGTGGGATCTCTTTACGTCGCCGTTGAGCTTATGAAGCCAGGGGCGGTCCTCAGAACTACAGGTCCAAATCCTGAGTTTGGCGTTAAACTCATCATCGTCAGACAAACCACCCAGGGTGCTCACGAATTGCACGATGAGATCACTATCCTGGAAAATGGAAGGTTGGTCTATAGCTTCGTGGGTGGGGGCTCTTTGGACTGGAAGGGGCAGAGTGGCGAAGGTTTTTAATCGGTAAAGAGGGATCTCCGGGACCTTTAAGCGGAGGCCGCCGGCTGCGGTGGAATCAGGGTCGCTCCCGGAAGAGGAAGAGGGGTGGTTAGGGGAGTTAGGGGAGTTAGGGTTTGAAGCCATTTTAGACAGTGAAATGGGAAAAAGGAAAAGATGAGTATATATATGATGCAGAGATAAGGGCAGTAGGACTCACCAGAGAAGGATGTGAAGAGTGGGTAGCGGAAAGGGTGATAAGCGACGGCTCCAGAGCGGAAGTTGGCAGAGGGAGTTTGGTAAGCGATTAGGGAAGTGAAGAGAGGTCTCGGAAAGGGATGATTGTAGGGAAGAAGGGTTTTTATAGGAAAAGGGGGGAAGCTGGAAGGGTGACGCGTGTTGGACGCGTGTGGAAGGTTGGAAGTCATGATGGTTTTTGGGAAGTGGGTCGCGTGTAATGGGGAGTTACTGCGCACGATGGGACAGTTATGAAAAGTGAAGTGACGGTTCCGGAGAAAGAGGAAAACAGATGTAACTGACGCATCACGTGGAGCAGGTAGGGATTTGAAAGGTTTTTAAAATAAGAAGAAGCGTGAAAGGCCTCGCCACCATGGAAACCAAACGCCATCGCCTGACAAGTAATACCAGCATTAAAGTTTAGCCACTCGCCAGGGACATTGCCAGCCAACACTTGGGTGATCAGTACATGATCAATGCCTGCCACCTTTCTCGCCGGCGAACGATCGCTCACCTACTCCAACCAATCGCCAGTACGGAGTGGTCGTTCTCGCCGCTTGTGGACTTGTGGACTTGCCGGTTTGGGTTGTTCGCCAAGATCAAAAATGCTTGTTCCTTTTTGCTTGCGCCATGTTGGCAACGTAGTTTACTTATTTTTTCTCAAGCCATGTTGGCAGCTTAGATCCCAGTGTACTATAGGGTACATATAAAGGCATTTAAAAGACACACTTAGCTCTCATACTTCGAGCTCGGTGTCTTGTGGACTAGTGGACTGGGCGAGCCCCTAGAGGGGCAACGCCCAGTGTGTAGCCCGCCCCGAGGCGAGGGCTTGACCTTAAGTTGGGCCTCAGCTTCGGAGGCCCAATTGGCCCAATAGGTAGTACCCAAACTCTATAAATAGGAGGTAGTTACCAATTGTAAAGGACTTTGGCTCATTTGATGAAATAACACATGAAATTCAGCATTCTCTCTCTCATTCTCATTCTCTCTCTAGCACAATTTTCCACTCTCTAGGTACTATCCCTATCTTCAATGTTCATTCCCAGAACAGTAAGATAGGATTCTTACTCAGTGAGATTGCAGCAGTGTTATCACAATAAATTGGGATGTTTCTCTCAAGGATTTGATAATCCTCCAGCTGATGTTTCATCCAGAGCATCTGAGTGATGCAAATTGCTGCTGAGATATATTCTGCCTCTGTAGTAGATAGTGCAATGGTTGATTGCCTCTTGCTTGCCCATGAGACTAAGTTGCTTCCCAGAAATTGACAATTTCCAGAAGTGCTTTTTCTCTCTGTTCTATCTCCAGCATAATCAGCATCACAATAACCTGAAAGCTTATACTCTGATGTTTTCTTATACATCAAGCCAAGGTTAGTGGTGCCTTTCAGATATCTTAGGATCCTCTTAACAGCAGTTAAGTGGGTTTCCCTCGGATCTGATTGGAAACGAGCACATAGATGAACACTAAACAGAATATCTGGCCTAGATGCAGTTAAGTATAGAAGTGATCCTATCATACCACGATAGAGCTTCTGACAAACTTTACCACTTGCATCTTCTTTCTCCAGGATGCATGTAGGATGCATTGGAGTCTTAGCAATTGTAGATTCTGTCATGTTGAACTTCTTCAAGAGTCCTTTAGTGTACATGCTCTGATGGATGTACGTTATTTCTGGTGTTTGATCAACTTGTATGCCCAGAAAGTACTTGAGTTCCCCCATCATACTCATTTCAAATTCAGCCTGCATCATCTCAGAAAATTCTTTCAATAGAGATTGATTAGCAGAACCAAATATAATATCATCAACATAAATTTGCACAATTAAGATATCATCTTTGTAAGTTTTGCAAAAGAGAGTTGTATCTACTTTACCCCTTACAAACTCATTCTCCAGAAGGAATGAGCTGAATCTCTCATACCATGCTCTGGGAGCTTGCTTCAGACCATAGAGAGATTTCTTCAATTTGAAAACAAGGTCAGGGTTCTTCTCATCTTCAAAACCTGGGGGTTGATGAACATAGACTTCCTCTGAGATGTAACCATTTAGGAAGACACTCTTAACATCCATCTGATGAAGAGTTATGTTGTGATTCACTGAGAATGAGATCACCAGTCTGATAGCTTCTAGTCTTGCTACTGGAGCAAATGTTTCAGTGTAGTCTATTCCTTCCTGCTGACTGTAGCCTTGAGCAACTAGCCTTGCCTTCTTTCTGACTACATCTCCTTTCTCATTCAGCTTGTTTCTGAAAACTCATTTGGTTCCAATCACATGAACGCTTTGAGGTTTCTTCACTAGGCTCCAAACATCATTCTTGGAAAATTGATTCAGTTCTTCTTCCATAGCCAGGATCCAGTCCTTGTCTTGAAGAGCTTTATCAATTGACTTGGGTTCAATTAAGGACACCAATCCTTTCAGACTGAGCAAGGTCTCTTCAGAGGGTCTGAAGGCTGATCTGGTTCTGACTGGTTCATCTTTGTTACCCAGAATCAATTCCTTAGGATGAGCCGCAGTGATTCTCCTCTTCTTCTGAGATTGTGAATCAGAGGGACCAGCTTCTTCTGGTTCATCTTCCTCTGGCTCATCTTCCTCTGGAGCTTTGCCTTTGTCAGAAACATTTATGCTTAAATCTGCAAACTTCTCAACTAGCTTTGACTGATCAGAGTCAAGCTTATCATCAAATCTAACATGAATAGATTCTTCAATAGTTTTAGCATTAGTATTATAAAATCTGAAACCTTTAGATCTATCAGAGTAACCAAGTAATAGACATTTAGAAGACTTAGCATCAAACTTATGCAATCTATCCTTAGTGTTAAGAACATAACAAACACAACCAAAAGGATGAAAATAAGAAATGTTGGGTTTAATTTTCTTCCACAATTCATAAGGAGTCTTATTCAGAATTGGTCTCACAGAGATTCTGTTCTGAATGTAACATGCTGTGTTTACTGCCTCTGCCCAAAAGTGCTTAGCCATGCCAGTTTCTTGGATCATGGTTCTAGCCATCTCCTGAAGAGTTCTGTTCTTCCTCTCAACAACACCATTTTGTTGTGGAGTTCTAGGACAAGAGAAATCATGTGCAATTCCATAGGAATCAAACAGACTCTCAAACTTGTCATTCTCAAACTCTCCACCATGGTCACTTCTGACACGCACAATCCTACAAGCCTTCTCGTTTTGCACTTGGGCTATGAAGGTAGAGAACACAGAATGAGACTCATCCTTGCGGGTTAGAAATTTTACCCATGTCCAGTGGCTATAGTCGTCAACAATGACCATCCCATATCTCTTGCCACCTATAGACTCAGTTTTCACTGGTCCAAACAGGTCGATATGCAGAAGTTCCAACGGCCTTGAGGTAGAGACAACATTCTTTGCCTTGAAATGAACTTTTGTGAATTTGCCTTTCTGACATGCTTCACAAAGAGCATATGAAGAGAACTTCAGAGTGGGTAAGCCCCTGACAAGGTTGAGCTTACTCAGCTAAGAAATCTTTCTCATACTGGCATGCCCTAACCGTCTAAGCCATACCCATTGCTCTTCATTAACAGAAAGAAGACACTTCACATTCTAAGATTCCAACTCAGATAATCTGATCTTATAAATGTTGTTCTTCCTCTTGCTGTTAAAAAGAACAGAGCCATCGATCTGACTTACGGCCCGGCAGGACTTTTGATTGAAAATAACATCATAATCCTTGTCAGCTAATTGACTTATAGACAATAAGTTATGAGTTAAGCCGTCAATGCATGGACTACTATCAACACAAATAGTACCAGTACCAACAATTTTACCCTTCTCGTTACCACCAAAGCCAACTTCGCCTCCAGGCTTAAGTTTTAGCTCTTGGAACATACGCCTTTATCCCGTCATGTGACGCGAGCATCCACTGTCCAGATACCATGATTGGTGTTTCAGTGGAGCTATCAAGGATATCTGCAACATAGATAATATTATCCTTAGGTACCCACTTTCTGGGTCCTCTTTTGTTAGTTACCTCAGAGGTTCTGATCACCTTGGGTTTCTCAACATGATAGTGTAAAGGAATTTTAGCATGATATTTGGACATGGAGAGGGTTCCCTTTTTGAGAGGGGGTTTAGCAACTTTAACAGGTAATGATTCAGACAATATAGTACCAGAGGGAACAAAACATTCATATAAAGATTTAGCCTTAGGCATAGGAGGCTCATTTCTATTAGGTCTAGAATAGCCAATGCCATGCATTCCATTTCTGCTTACGCCATAGATCATTGAAGCCATTAAGCTTCTGTCTACGCTTTTAGCCAGGAATCTTTGAAAGGATTTTTCATATTTAGATTCATGTTTACTATCAGAGGCATCACAAGCAATTACTTCTTCTAACTTGGCAATTTGGTTCTTAAGCACAGAGTTAGAATTCACTAAAGCATGATTATCATTTTTCAACTCAGAAATAATTTTCTCATGTTCAGAAGGAGTCTTAGAAGAAGCAGAGAAATCCTTTTTCAACTTTTTATGCTTAGTCAATAAAGAATTGTACTTATCCATAATATCAGACAAAGCATGTTTTAGTTCAGAGGTTGAGAAAGAAGCGAATACCTCATTTTCATCGTCTGAGTTAGGATCTTCTTCTGATTCTGAGTCAGAGTCAGTTGCATCTTTTGACTCTGCTTCTTTGTCTTTGACAATAGCCATGAGTCCTTGAACTTCACCATCAGAGTCAACATCCTCTGACTCTGATTCGTCAAAAGTCACCATCAGACTTTTCTTTGTCTTGAAGTGCTTCTTTGGTTTCTTGTCCTTTTTCAGCTTTGGACAGTCACTTTTGTAGTGCCCTGATTCTTTGCACTCGAAACATGTGACTTCCTTGATTGAGGACTTCTTCTGACCTGATGAGGATTCAAACTTTCCTTTGGCCTTTCCAGAGCCTCTGTACTTGCTCTGCCTGTGCTTCCAGATACGGTTAAGCCTTTTTTAGATCAGAGTCAGCTCATCTTCATCAGAATCTTCTGATGCTTCTTCAGATTCTTCTGCTTCAGCTTGGAGAGCTTTTGACTTCTCAGATTTAGCCTTCTCATATTTGGATTTCAAGGCTATAGATTTCTTCCTCAGATCCTGCATCTCTGAGCGCTTCAGCTCATGACATTTCAGTATGCTGATGAGTTCTTCTAAACTCATATGCTCAACATCTCTTTTAAGCTCTATTGAAGTCACTAAAGGCATCCAGCTTTCAGGAAGACTTCTGATGACCCTTATGACATGATCTTTTGTAGTGTAGCTTTTGTTGAGAGGTCTTATTCCAGCTACAAGCAATTGAAATCTGGAAAACATATCCTCAATGGACTCATTAGGCTCCATGATGAAGGATTCATACTTCTGGATCAAAGACAGCGCCTTTGATTCTTTGACTTTCTTGTTTCCTTCATGAGACATCTTCAAGGATTCAAAGATGCCCTTGGCAAACTCACGATCTGTAATCTTCTGGTACTCTTCATAGGAAATAGCACTAAGAAGAATAGCTCTAGCTTTGTGGTGCTGTGAGTAAAGCTTCTCTTGCTCAGCAGTCATCTCTGATCTGGAGATCTTCTTGCCATCTGCATCAACTGGACGCTCATAGCCATCCACAATAATATCCCAGAGATCTACATCGAAGCCCAAAAAGAAACTTTCAATTCTGTCTTTCCAATATTCGAACCTTTGACCATCGAACATGGGAGGCTTTGCATTGTAACCATCTTTTTGCGTCTCACTGGTGGTAGCCATTTGTTTTTCACACCAGCCCGGATCACTGAACACTGTTAGGTGTGGTAATCAGAACTTGCGCTCTGATACCAATTGAAGGTATGAAAAACGGTAGAAAGGGGGGGGTTTGAATAGCGTTTTCAGAATAAAACTTCCACCTTAAGATTTTAACAAATCTTTCGAGACACAAGTAAAGTGCTTAAGATAAGAGATTAGAAAAGCACACAAGGATTTTATCTTGGTTCACTTGATGAATCACTCAAGCTAGTCCAGTCCACCCGTTAAGGTGATTTCTTCCTTCTTAGAATGAAGGCAATCCACTAATCAGATAATTGTTACAACTGCACTTGAAACCTACAAGTGACTAACAATACACTGACTTAGCTCACACTAAGATTCACTCTCTTAGTCTTCTCTAGGATCCGATCAACCTTGATCTCCTAAAGGTAAACTAAAACAACTGTTTCAGAAATATTGTTTACAAAGAAATTCCTTCTAAAAAGCTTGTAGTAAACACAATGAATTCAATGAAGAAAGAATGCTTAGAAGATTTGAATATAGCTTGCGCGTGTGAGATTCTTCCAGCCGCATCTTTTAATCTTCAGCCTCTATATATACTCCAAGGATTAGGGTTTGAACATTGCATGGGAATGCTACCGTTGGAGGGCAGATCTGGAATTTCCAGCTTCTGCTGTGGCTGAGAATGTTAGGTTAGGTCATCAGGATAGTACATTTGCTTTTGTACTTTGGATAGTGACTTGACCTTTAACCTAGTAGACTTCTGATCAGAGGAACGCTTCATGTTGGAACTTGTGAAGCTTGTTGATCAGAGTCAGAGGGAAGCATGGATCCTCTGACCGTTGTATCTTCTGATTCTGAACTCAGAGGAGAAGTACTTAGTCTTCAGAGCCATTTTGCTTCTGGACTTCAGAGTTTCCACTTTTCAGCTTCTGGATCTTCAGAGTCTTCTACACCATCAGAACATCTGAACCTTCAGAGTGTCTGGGTAGTCAGAACGTCTGGATCTTCAGAACTTCAAGTGAGTTAAGTCCACGTCAGAGCTTGATTAGCTTCAGATCTTCTGAAACTTTTCTACTGTTCAGATTGAACATAGAGATTGCGAAAGCGTTGCTAAGGTCACTCTTTATGCACAGTGCTTCTGATTTGTGTGAGATGATATTAAGGTCAGAGCCTGTTAATAGCACACTCAGAAAAACACGTTAGAGTACCATAATTGTTTATACTAAACTGTTAACTTGTAATCATCAAAACATAGAGTTGTACTACACGATCAAAACTTGATCTTACAAAACCTAACTTGCGTACAGTCCAGAGTTCCATATCGAAACGCTGGTCATGGGAAAAATACCCTGAGTGTCTTATTTTTTCGTCAAATCTAAATTTCTCTTACACAGTGCTCTAGGAGCGAATATAGCCTTTTTCGGACACTCTCAACCTTAGTAAGGTGCGAATATGGCTTGTGCTATCACTCAAACTGACTAAAGTGTTACCCTTAGTCATACTCTGAACTTAATTATCATATAAATAATATTCATGACTCGTAATAGGGTTCGAGTCAAGAGAATAACATCAACTAATGGAATATAAACACTCAATCATTTAATATAACGAAAATAAATAAATAATCTAGTTATTTATTTTGGGGTCTTACACTCATAGAAAGAAAACTTTATTCCATCTAAAAACTCAGAAGTTCAAAACATAAACATGTAAGGGATCCACATCCCAAATGGTAAAAGAAACTTAGCCAATCATGACTAAGGTAAACATGTTTCTAACTTGAATAAGAGCCTTAGAGAAACTCCAAAATGCCTTACAAAAGCTTAAACTTCAGAAAAACCAAGATACAAGACTCAACACTAAGTCCTATTTATAAGCGAAATAAAATGCACAAGCACTCATGTGCTGGCAACATTGTGCACGCACATGCGTGAAACAAGGCTTTAAAAGCCAACAATTTGTGTCTGCGCGTGCGTGCCTCCTCTCTCAGCAAGCCACCAATCTGACCTGCACACATGCAGTATGGTGCACGCACATGCGTGCACTATTCGCTGGAGGAGTGTCTTCAATTCTTCAGCTCATTTTCTTCATTTATTGCTTTGTAAATCCCCTCCAACAACTCTTTTGGGCTTCAATTTCCACTTCTGAAACCCCTTAGCCTTTATGCTTCATCAACCCCTTGCAATTCTTCATTAATAAGATTCCCTTGACATGAGAATTCTCCTTTAAGTACCTTTACTAAGGGTTGCACATTGACCACACATTAAGCCATTCTTTGTAACCTAAAACCCCCTAATCTAATGCACATTATGCCATGAAGTTTCAGATTATAAGTTACAAAAATTCCTTCCAACAATGCCCCTAATTCCTCTAACATTCTTGACAAAGTACTTAAATGCAAAAGACTCAATTATTATGGGCTAAAATGCAATAAAAAACTCAAAAGGGACTAATATGCAAATGACGACTCTAAAAATATAAAAAGACCTAAATGTAACTAAAGACTCTAATCTATCAACTAAGAGATAATAAAAACTAAGAAAAAGATAATAAAAACATGAGGCCCTTCACTAGTAGTGTAGTGTAACTTGTTGTCTTTCTATTGTTCCTTGTCTGTTTTATTGTTTCTGTTTCTTTATTGTTTTGTTGCTTTTCTTTTTCTTTTGTTGTATTTTGCTGTAAGTTCTAGTCCTTCTTGGACTGTAAACTCTCATATTTCCATGAGAAGCTTTTTCTCATGGTTTTATCTATAATATTTCTCTTTTTCGAAGAAAAAAAAAGAAAAACAAGGTCAAAATTAACCATGTCATAGACTCCAAACCATGTCAACCTTACAATTCGACTTTTAATAAATTAAACAAAATTTTCAGATTAACATATGTCCCCCAAAATATTATGCTTCAAAAACCACAAATTGGAAAAGCATGATATTTTAAAATATTCTGGCAAATCATTTTATTCCTTTGTTTTTAGATGAAATAAAAATATTCACCAATTTATTTCTCATCACCTTTTTAACATGGAAATTATAAAACCTTCTATTATCCCATATACCAAAATGATAGGCACTTCCCTATAACTACTGCCTCACGGGACCCCACAATACAATGATGAAAATTTAATATAAAATAACGAGTTTAAACGTGAGAAATCCTACCATCAATCAATTCAAAGGGAAACATCACCGATATCATTCCAATCTTCTTATTTGTTTTTCTTTCATCATCAGACAACACAATACTATGAGGCCGCAAATCTGCTTATACCTTTCCAATCTTCTTCTGCAATAACCTTAGCATCAAGTTAATTGCAACACTTCCATTGAATAATACCTTATATATGTCTTTTCCTTCAATACGTGCCCATTTAAACAGAGGATTCAAGTGCATTTTCATTTCGGCATCTGGTTTTTTGAGCACAACATTTTCGTCTTCGACCCCACCCTTTTTAATAATGTAGTAACATGGATTACCATCTAATTCATCTTCGACGTAATAATCATCTTTAGTGTCAGTGACCTCTGAAGTTTGGTTGAATTCACCATGAAGAACAGACACACATTACAAATAACATCAAACTCATTACTTCCTAAGTCGAAGTTGTTAGTCAACATATCTTCTTTCTCAACTATGGGGGCCATTGCTCGTGTAGGTTTTGACACGTGAGGCGTAGCTTTTGACTCAAGGTTATGGTTAACTGTTGGCTTGCAAACCAAGTTCTTTTGCTCCTTGGGCATGAAAACGTTGCTTCGACTAGACTCCCTGACTTCCACTATGATTTACTGCCTATTCTTATAGTAGCCTTCATCTTTTTCTAGTAATGCCTCCATTGCGTTTGAGTCATAGGTTTCTTACCAAAATAATTACTTGGTGCATATGAACAACTCTTAGAAACATGAGAGTTATCAGAATAGGTTGAGCCATATCCAACATCACTGGACTTCCTCATGTCCAACCTCAATGGACTTCCCTTTCAAATTAGAAGAAGAAACTACAGCAATAGTCCATTGATTGGGTCAAGATGAGGCCGAGGGAACATAAGTATTTCCTTAATTTGAGAAATTTGTGAAGCTCTGAACATTCGGAACCTTCGATCCAAACCTTTGTTTGACTGAAACTCGAGTACCCATCCTTTTGGCAAGCAACCTTTGGTGAAACTTCTTCAACGCAGCTTCTTCGGCAGACTTAGCAACAGCTTTATCGAACAATGTGTTGCACCTGAGGCAAGGACAAACTTCGACATCTTTTCCTTTGCATTTGGTGAGAAATTTAATCAAAGTCTCTCTTGAATTATGATAGATTTCTTTCATTTCTTCATCCTGATAATTAGCCAAAGCTTGTGTTTCGACAAACTTGACCTCGGGAATTTCAGAGACTTCCACCATACATATCCCTCCATATTGATAGGGATAAGTGTTGAATCATTAACATAAAATTTCTGGTAGAACTCAACTTCTAACTGTTCAACTTTAGGTAATTCAGAGATCTCTATCATGCATATCTAGGTAGGCTCAACCATATTAGTTTGCTGAACCTCGAGAGGATCTGAGTCGATCTTCATGACAACCTTGTCTTTATCATTGCTTTCGAACACCGACCTGCCTTATTTTAGTGTATTGTGAACGAAATCCCTAAATTTAGTACATTGATTAGTCCAGCGGCCAGTAAAATTATGATATTTACAAAATATTTGACCTTTTCTCTGATCAAAGGGTACAACTTTCTGAAGGTTAGACCATGAGGACACGACAAGGGAGCGTTGGATTGCGTCCATATAATTCGATTGCGATTGACTAGATTCTATTGGACTTCGTAGATATTTTGCTTCGGTTAAGCTTGTAGTCTAGTGACGAGTTGTGCAAACGATAAAGTAAAGAGTTAAGCAGCGGACAATGCAGACAAGTGTTTTATAATGATTCACTCTAAATCAGTGGGCTACGTCCAGTCCTTGGCAAAAAAAAAATAGTTTCACTATCAAGTATCAAGGACTTCTCCTTACAAGTATTATTGTATGTGCTTCTTCAAGCACATTGAGCATTTTTAGCCATTGTCTCTCCAACCATTGTTGAGCATTCTTGTACAAGCCTCTTAAGGCTCAACGAGCATTCTTTTATGCACTGCCTCTCTAGGAAAAACGAGTGCCTCTCCAGGAAAAGGAGTATTTGTTGGTCAATCTGCAAGTGCACAGATATCTCCGGGTTTTAAATATCGAATCCACAGGGATCGTGAGTGAGAATTATGGTTTAAGCTTGAAGCTTGTGAGTTTGAAAGCAAGTAAAATTCAGATTTTGGATTTGTTTGCTTGTAACAAGAGTTTGCAAAATAAGCAATGGTAAAGAGATTAAAATATCAATTGATAAAGATTCTCTGGGTTAATGTTCATCCAATCCTCCCTAGTCAACCTACCCTATGCAATTGAAACCTTGAATCAACCCCTTGTTGTTATAGCCTAGATACTCACTCATTGATTCCTCACATGAGCAATTCTCCCATACTAAAAGCTAAGCTCAATTCCTTGTGTACCTAGTAATTTATATGAGGATTAAAAGCATGCAATTTTCAGGCCAACAAAACCAATCCCCCACTCTATTCCTAGAAGCAAGCATAGAGAGATCAATTTCAACCCAAGTCCCTAAACCACCACAATCTTCCGATATGATTGTAATTTAGCCTTTAGCAAAGGTGCACCCAAGCTAATCATGCATTATAGAATTGAAATACAAGGTAGATTCAAGAACAAGAGCATAGGGATAGGATTTAAGACTAGAAATTCATGAAATCACATTGAACCCAAAGCAAAAGAGAGTACTAGCCACTCATGGCTAGTGAATCCAAACAAAAAATGTAAAGAAAACCTGGAAAATACAAGGTGGAAGCCTCTCACAAGCCCCAAAAGCACTTCCTAAGCTTTAATACTTGGTAAAAATCTAAGTAAAAATCAGAAGTTCTGAACAAAATGGCCTAAATCCTTATTTATAGGCATTCTGGACGAGCCAGGGAGCTCAAGCATTGATCTGGGGCGCTTAAGCACCCATGAAGCAGAAACAAAACATTCCCTTCTTGCCAGCTGGCGCTCAGGCGCCAGGCAAGGGCGCTTGAGCGCAAAACACACGCTTCTGGTGACTTTATAGCTTTTTGTAACCCCCCCCCCCCTTTGAATGTTCTCATCAATTCTTCACCCTTTTGGCCTTCTTTCTTCAAGAGTAACCTGCTACAGCACTAAAGGACCAAGACAAGTAGTAAAATCAAGAAATTCAAAGGGCTTCTAATCACCTTAGTCCTCAAAAAATCATGGCAAAACTCATGCAAGTCCTAAACTCTATAAAAATGCAAAAAGAACCCTCATAAAACCATAAAATTACTAAAACTAAACTCAAACTCAAATAAACATAAAAATGCATGAGAATGCATGAAACACTACATGAGACAGAGAAAAAGACTCAAAACACTCAAAGAAATGACCCTAAAAACATTACTAAAATAGGGTCATCACCCCACTATACTCAACGACAGTTCGCCCTCGAGCGTAGAAAACACTCACTTGCCCACAAGCGCAAGAAATGCTCCCAAAACAAGTGCCTAACCAAAGGATACTAACCACAAAACTGGGGGCCTAAGTAACTATAGCTGGTTCCAAGAGAAAAGATCCAACAACCTACCTCATGCAACTTTTCGAAAAGAGAAGAGTATAGAGCCCATTCATGGAAAGCATATAGAACTAAAAATCCTAGGATGAGATATGAATTAGTGCACTGAGCACACAAGCAAGTTCATAGGTTCTGGGTGTCATTCACTCAATAGCAACAAAGATCAAACAAGCAAAAATTTAAAGAGACTTTCAAAAGGGTTGAAATGTTGGCTTGGTGAAACATGATGGTGGTTGGTCCCTAAGGAAAATCTAGGCTTCAAAGCACAATGAGTGTGGTCCCGACTTAGTACCCCCGGAGCTTTCACCAATTAAACTTTTCAGCACAAGTCTCTTGACACCCTTTTCAATTTTTCCTTTTTTTTTCCTT
Organism: Lotus japonicus; assembly: GCF_012489685.1. Lineage (NCBI taxonomy): Eukaryota > Viridiplantae > Streptophyta > Magnoliopsida > Fabales > Fabaceae > Lotus > Lotus japonicus. Next base: position 54,069,319 of record NC_080041.1, read on the forward strand.
TTCCAACTCCAACTTTTGTTTAGGAGTTCTTTCTTTTTCTTTTTTCTTTTTCGCAACAATTTTTTTACTGGGGCAAGAGACTATTTTTTGCAACTTATTCAGCTCCATAACAATAAATCAAGGACCAAAACTCCCCAACAATCCAACCAAACATCCACCCTAATCATTTGGCTACAACAAATTCTCCAATAAAGCTCAAATGGGGCAACTAAGGATAATGTTCAACCAACAAATTCAGAATCTCAAGAAATCCTATAAGTCTCAAGAATTAAGCAAGAATCACTAAGCATGCTATGAGTGAAGTCAACATAGAACCAAGAATCGCAAATGAGTCAGGATCCTCCAGGGAAATTTTATGGTGAAGGGTCTAAGGTAGACCCTTAATGGACTCATACCAACTCCTTTCTAAAGAAACACTCGGAAGACCGAAGTCTCCTCCTCTCTTCCCCAAACATACAATCACTCATCCCCAAAACAACTTGAGTATCCAAAAAGAAACAAATTTACAAAACCGGCACAAGTAAGAGCAAAACTTGCGGGCACAAAAGACATGTGAGTATAGGGAAGTACAAGACCTAAGAACAAAAATAAAAAGCTAACTAAACAATGCATGATAAAAAGAAAACAAAATCTATAAATGGAAAATACTCAAGATGCATGACCTAAACTAAGGATAGAGGTACCTCATCACAATCACTCCATGGGGTCATGGTCACCCCTTCCATCACCATAATCCGGATGAACATCGGCGTCATGCATTATGCTCAAGTCAATCATCCCTTGCTCCAATGTGTTGAAGTCCATTGGGCCATGGTACCTGGGATCTGAGGTGCTTCCTCCCCTCCAATGGAGATCAAGATCCCTGTGAAGGCGATCTTGTCTCATGAACATCTGCCCGAAAGCGGCCTCCATCCAAGCCGGTGAAGGGTCAGCATGAGGTGGAGTAACAACCTCATTCACAACTTCATTTACCTCATCTTCTTCTTCCTCTTCTTCCGCTAGCTCCATAGGATCTTCTTCTTCCTCATCCTCTTGAGGCATCCTAGACATCCACTCTTGAAAGAGTTGATTCACCCGATCCTTGCTCAGAATGGGGGAAACCAACAACCTCTGCTGCACAGCAAAAGTGGGTCTCCTAGCCTTCTCCCTGACATCATGGATCAAAGCAGTAATCAAGTGAGGAAAGATGGGACGCGGCTTCTCCTTACCCACATTGTAGTGTGAGTAAATCTTCTCAGAAATAATTCTTGCCACGTCCATTGGGTGGACCCTAATGATGCAATAGATTGCAATTAGGACCACCGCTCTCACTTCCGATTTGTGGGAGCTAGAAAACAATGAGTCCTGCAGAAATTCAGCCCACACACGAGCCAGCGGTGTCATGTTTTGCCTCAGCAAGTAGGTGATGTGCCATCTGTCATCCTTCTCCCAATGTTGCCCAAGCCTAACCACCACCACTTCCAGATCCCTCAAGAACTCAGAAGAGCGATCTGAAAGCAAGTCATGGTAGGACCTGGAATTCCTCCATGGGAAAATGGCTTCCTCCTCACACTCAGTAAGAAGGCCAAGGAAGCTTCGAATCCTCTCCGCTCCATAGTCAATGACATCACCTCTAAACCAGGACAAGAAGGTAGGGGGATCCGGTTTGTCAACTTGATCATCACAGTAGGCATTCGCATAAAATTCCCTAACCATGACTTCACAAACAATAGGAATAGGATTTACCCAACTCCCCCACTTCCTTGTCTCCATGGCTTCTTGCATGCCAAGGGGGTCTCTCCTTCCATTCCTATAGAATACTCCTCGCTCCTTCACACACCCCTTGTGTGCTAGGACGGATTGATAGAATTCCTCATTCTTTGTCGATAAGAAGCGGGAGCGGTCAAAGTTCTGAGAAGTGGAAGAGGACCCCGCGGCCCTTGTGGGATATCTTGCTCTCTTAGCAGGCATCTGCACAAAAGTTAGCACAACCACAAGCCGCACAAAACCATTAGTCATGTTAGTCAAAAGTAAAAATCAACGATAAAAAGAAATATGTACAAAAATTAAAACTTGAACCCCCTAAGAGCACCCAATCAAGTTTTCTAGTGAAATTGGCAAGGAAAAGAGAACAACCACAAAGCACTTGCCCAAAATCGACTAGAAAAACTCATTGGAGCATTCTATCAAACACCTAGAAGGCACAAAACTAAGCTAAACTATACTACTACTACCTAACTACCCAACTCTCACAAAACCTCACACCCATTACTAAATTTGGCACAAAACACCCATGAAAAGCAAAAACAAACCCATCCCAACTTGCACAAGCTTAGAATCACTCACCCATAACCCCCAAGAGTCATACAATTGCAAACCCATGAAAATAGATGGAAGGAAGTGGAGAATTGGAACTTACCTTGAACTTGGAGTGAGTGGGTGCAAGTGAAATGCTCTTGATGGAATGCAAACTTGAGAAGACGCGAGTGAGCAAAAGTGTGTGAAAGTGAGATGGGAGGAGTAAGAAATGGGTATAAGTAGAGAAGGGGGCGGTTTTAGAGAGAAAGGGAAGTTAGAAAGTGGGAAAATGAAGAGTTAGATGTGTTTAAAACAAAAAAAAACTGTGTGTGTGTGTGTGTGTGTGTGTGTGCGTGTTTGGGCGCTCTAGCGCTTGAGCGCCCTGGGTGCCCAGCAAAACAAATGCTACGGGCAGGCTGGCGCTTGAGCGCCAGCCCAGGGCCCTTGAGCGCCCTGCCCAGTGCAAAATTGTTTTTTTTTTTTTTATCTTTTTCCCTTTGTGAAATGAAAAGAACTATCCTAAAGCATTTTTAACAAAAATAAAACAATGGGTTGTCTCCCATTCAGCCCTATGTTATAGTCCAAGGTAGACTCTCCATCCTTTGATGTTGGGAAGGAAATTCCTTACTTCCAAATGACTTACCACAATCGCAAGGCAAGAACCTTGCGCAAAACCTTTGAAACAAATCCTCCCATGAGGTTATGTCTTGCTGCTCGTCAAACCATGCTCTTGCTCCCTTGGTCAAGGAGTGGGGGAAAAGTTTGATTTTCAAATCATCATCACTCACCCCCTCCTTTTTGCCAAGAGCACATGCAAGGGAAAACTTCACCATATGAGCATGGAGATTCTCGTACTTTGACCCCCCATACTTGTTACCACTAACAAGCTTGATGAGAGTCGGAGGGAGCTCATCATCTTTCCTTTCCACCTTGGGGGTCTCTTCTTGAACCTTTGGAACACTTTTAATTACATCACAGACAATGTCATCAACATGGTTAGTATCTAACATGGGATTGAAAACAGAGAATCATACATTTTCCTTACCAACACGAAGAATGAGATGACCCTTGTCGACATCAATCTTAGCCCTACCGGTAGCTAAGAAAGGTCGGCCAAGAATGAGCGGAATCTTCTCATCTTCTTCCATGTCAAGCACAACAAAATCTACGGGGAACACATACTTGTCCACCCTCACAATTACATCCTCCACAATCCCGTACGGTGTCTTAAGGGATCGATCCGCCATTTGTAAAGAAAGCATTGTTGGTGTAACCTCTCCTAGATTCAATCTTTCAAACATGGTAAGCGGCATCAAGGTGATGCTCGCTCCCAAATCACAAAGTGCTTCTACTTCCGCCATCCCTTCAACCTCCACCGGAATAGTGAAACTTTCGGGGTCTCTTCTTTTCATTGGCATCTTACGCTGCAAGATGGCACTACACTCTTCCGTTAACACTACCGTCTCATCAACCCCCTTCAAACTCCTCCTCTTAGACAAGATATCCTTTATGAACCTAGCATACGTGGGCACTTGCTCTAAAGCATCGGCAAAAGGGATATTAATGTGAAGTTTCTTGAAAACCTCCGCAAACTTTGAGAACTTCTTGTCTATGTTTTTCTTAGTCAAGGCCTTAGGAAAAGGGACCTTGCTAACCATAGGAGTGAGGTCTATAACTTCCTTAGTCTTGATGGGTACCACAACTTCTCCCTCAACTATCTCCTCACTTTTTTCTCCCTCTGTTTTTTTCTTCAATTCACTCATCACCCTACCACTTCGAGTAGTCACCACAGAGGCATTCTCCTGTTTGGGATTGGGGATAGTATCGGAAGGGAACTTACCTTGAGGTCTTTTGGCTATTTGCTTGGCCAGCTGGCCAAATTGATTCTCTAAGTTTTTAATAGCCGCCTCCAGGTTCTTGTAATTGTTCTCATTTCGGTTGATGAAAGTCTCAACCAACTCCTCCAAACTCTTCTTACTACCACCGCTTTCACCTTCTATTCTCTCTTGTGGCTGCCTTGAGGATTGGCCTTGAATGCCTTGATTAGGGAATTGCCTTTGATACATATCTCCTTGGCCATTATTGCTTTGCCTCCAAGAGAAATTAGGATGGTTTCTCCATCCAGGATTGTAAGTATTGGAGAAGGGGTCATTGCGAGCTTGACCCATGGCCTTGACTTCCTCTTCCGGCCTAGTCTCAATACAGTTTTCACTATCATGCTGTCCTACACAAGTCATACACTCCACTTTGGCGATTCTACCACCAACCTTGGTGGTTTTCATTTGGCTTTGAATCTCAGCCATTTGCTTGGAGAGTTGCTTGTTGGAGGCGATAAGCTGATCATAAGCCTCGACTTCAAGGACTCCTCTTCGGGCTTGGCGATCATTACTAGAGTTCATGGCCCTCAAAGCCATCTTTTCAATCAACTCATAATCAACTTGTGGAAGAAGGGCATCGAACTCACCGTTTGAAGGCGCATCTAAGCCAAACCTTGAAGAATATTGGAGACCATCATAGAACTTAGCCACTTGCTCTGCTTGGGTGAGGTTGTGTTGTGGACGCTTCCTCAATAGCTTTTTGAAACGCTCCCGAGCTTCATAAAGGTTTTCATCGGCAGCTTGGGCAAATGTCATTATGTCATTCTTCAACTTTGTCAAGAGGGCTCTTGGAACAAATCTAGTGGTGAACTTCTCAGCAAGATCCTCCCAAGATGTAATGTTATCTTGGGGCTGTGAGTTCAACCACTCTTCGGCTGTGTCCCTCAATGAGAATGGAAACAAGCTCAAGCGGATTGTATCCGCTGAGACATTTTGCACTCTGTAGGTGTTGCAATTGCGGATGACCCACTCCATGTGTGCATGAGGATCCTCGAGAGCACCTCCACCATACTGATTTTGGCTCACCAAATTGATAAATGCCGGTCTCAGCTCAAAGTTTCTCATGCCTTCAGGGAAAACAATGCTGCCGGGATAGTCGTAGCTCATGGCAGCCATGGTGAGGTCTCTCAAAGAGCGATTGGCATTTTCAGCCTCTTGCTCTACAAGTCTTTGAGCGAGGGCCTCTTGCACCCTTGCGTCTATGTGCGCTTGCATCTCTTCTTCCGTCATTTGAGCAGCCATGACTTCAAGCCTTTGTTGGGCTCGGCGACGGTGAAGAGTACGTTCAGGCTCCGGATCAAACTCCAATGGATCCGTGCCAAGCCTACCTTGCATAAACTGAAATACACAACCAAAGAAAAGGTTAGTAATACTTGTTCAATGCAATGTAAAAACTACAAACTCGTAACTTAAACCGACAACCACAAACAGTCCCCGGCAACGGCGCCAAAGACTTGTTGGTCAATCTGCAAGTGCACAGATATCTCCGGGTTTTAAATATTGAATCCACAGGGACCGTGAGTGAGAATTATGGTTTAAGCTTGAAGCTTGTGAGTTTGAAAGCAAGTAAAATTCAGATTTTGGATTTGTTTGTTTGTAACAAGAGTTTGCAAAATAAGCAATGGTAAAGAGATTAAAATATCAATTGATAAAGATGCTCTGGGTTAATGTTCATACAATCCTCCCTAGTCAACCTACCCTATGCAATTGAAACCTTGAATCAACCCCTTGTTGTTATAGTCTAGATACTCACTCATTGATTCCTCACATGAGCAATTCTCCCATACGCTAAGCCCAATTCCTTGTGTACCTAGTCATTTATATGAGGATTAAAAGCATGCAATTTTCAGGCCAACAAAACCAATCCCCCACTCTATTCCTAGAAGCAAGCATAGAGAGATCAATTTCAACCCAAGTCCCTAAACCACAACAATCTTCCGATATGATTGTAATTTAGCCTTTAGCAAAGGTACACCCAAGCTAATCATGCATTATAGAATTGAAATACAAGGTAGATTCAAGAACAAGAGCATAGGGATAGGATTTAAGACTAGAAATTCATGAAATCACATTGAACCCAAAGCAAAAGAGAGTACTAGCCACTCATGGCTAGTGAATCCATACAAAAAATGTAAAGAAAACCTGGAAAATACAAGGTGGAAGCCTCTCACAAGCCCCAAAAGCACTTCCTAACCTTTAATACTTGGTAAAAATCTAAGTAAAAATCAGAAGTTCTGAACAAAATGGCCTAAATCCTTATTTATAGGCATTCTGGACGAGCCAGGGAGCTCAAGCATTGATCTGGGGCGCTTGAGCACCCATGAAGCAGAAACAAAACATTCCCTTCTGGCCTGCTGGCGCTCAGGCGCCAGGCAAGGGCGCTTGAGCGCAAAACACACGCTTCTGGTGACTTTATAGCTTTTTGTAACCCCCCCCCCCTTTTGGCCTTCTTTCTTCCAGAGTAACCTGCTGCAGCACTAAAGGACCAAGACAAGTAGTAAAATCAAGAAATTCAAAGGGCTTCTAATCATCTTAGTCCTCACAAAATCATGGAAAAACTCATGCAAGTCCTAAACTCTATAAAAATGCAAAAAGAACCCTCATAAAACCATAAAATTACTAAAACTAAACTCAAACTCAAATAAACATAAAAATGCATGAGAATGCATGAAACACTACATGAGACAGAGAAAAAGACTTAAAACACTCAAAGAAATGACCCTAAAAACACTACCAAAATAGGGTCATCAGTATTCTTTTGTACAGTTTCTCTCCAGGAAAACGAGTATTCTTTTATACACGACCTCTCTAGGCAAACAAGTATTCTTTATCCTTCCTCTCTAGGCATTGTTGAGCATTCTTTCCCCGACCTACTTTTAATGCCTCTTCAAGTATAATGATGTATGAATTGATTACAATTCAGAGTGTTGTTCATACAGACTTATGAAATGTATACAAGTATACAATACAATCATTTCATCTCTAGTTGTATATCATAGAGCTAATAGACAATGCATTTCTCTCGGTACTTTCTGGAATTGACTTGATCTCCTTGTTGAGTAGACGTTGGACGTTTTTTATCAAGATGCTGACATCACTCTCTTAGTGGATCTTAAGTTCATAATTGCCTTCTTGTTTCACTGCTTTTTATTCACATTCTGGATCATTTTACCAAGGATAGTGTCTTTTCATTTCTATCTGTTTTGGAGAGTGAGACTGTGCAGACTTTAAAATAAAGGCTCGAAGCTGATAAGATTAATCAACATTATATGCATTCTCTTAACACTTATCACTTTTCATTCACAAAACCTTATCTGATTGAACATAAGCTGGACTGAATTTATGCAGTTTTGGCTTATTTATTTTAACAGGTTACCAATTGTGACCCTAAAAGTCGAGGTGTTACAAAATACACCCCAAAATACCTAAAACATTCCAAAGAAAATAATGTAATTGGACTTATATACTCTCTATGAATGTCCAATAATAATAATACTCAAGTTTGGATAATTTTAGCCGATGAGTGCATCTTGGACATGCATTGAAAATTCTGCCTTCATGTTGGTGTGAGAAATTTTTACCTTGAAATTTAAACATAAATAATATAAACCATGTACGTATTAATGTCTCCTCATGTTCACAGGACATATTTTCATCATATCACCGTAATTTGATATCTATTTATTTCTAAAATTATTTTAAAAAATAATGAAAATGGTACTGAAAAGAAATCAAAATTTAATTGTAAATAAGATTTAACATTAAATTATTTTCACATAAAACACTAGTACAAAATCAAAAGTAGACTGTATAATTATATTGTACATTTTAAAAATGAAATTAGATTGTAAATTAGAGAAAATTTGTTAAATGTTTTTCTATGAATTCTTAAATAAAAGTATTTTCATATATTTCTTCGACATGGGAGATTTTAACGATGTAATTTAATCATGCATAAATGTAGATTATATTTGTATCAATCGATGCAGGGTATTTTGACAAATACAAACCAAAACATTTGAAGGTTTCTATCTAATCATTTAACAGATAGGCCAGCAGCGCTTAACCAAAGAAAATGGATACCCAGCTTCCAGTCTTCCCTTCAAAGACCCTAAAATAAAATTGATTTGAAGCTTAGGAATGTGCCAAAAAATTACATGTGAACTGAAATATAAATACACACTTCAAAACTTTAAACGGCTAAAACAATACATGTGCGGGGAGTTGGGGGACATATGATTTGGATAGAGGGAGGTCTAGGGATCAATTCCTAGCGGGTGCAATTTATCTTTCCGATGTAAAAAAAATAGTCGGTTGTATAATTTTGTCGCATGTGTGAATCATGATGTTGTAAGATATGATCAGAACAATGGATATTTCTAAACATGCAATGTCGAACAGCTATGCATTTGGCGATTATGAAATAAAACACGCAACCAATTCTTTCCCAAATATGACCTAATTCTTTTTCCACATTTTCTTTTATTTTGTGTCTTCCCTAATTCTATGCATATGTCCATTGTCTTTACTAAAATAGTAAATTGTATCCCAAACAACGTCCTTTTCTAACCGCGTTATTTTTTATTTTTTATGTTAGAACATATAAATTATCTGTCAATTAATCACTTTATCATTTTATTTGGAACAAAATCACTTCATCATTAGCTGGCATCAATTATGTGTTTTGCATGGTATTAGCATCAAATATATGTTTTCCATGGTATTAGCTGTAATTTAGTAATTTTCAAATAAAAAAATACAATTAAATAGCTATATAAATTGCCAACTTTAATTTAAAGGAAGACGACACATAGAAGTCAAAATACTAGTACGCTAATTGGAAGTAAAATAATCCATACCCACCTCGATTTCTCATCGAGCTAGCTAGAAAGATATAGAAATAGAAGAGAGAGGAGCAGTAGATGATTTTTAGGAATATAACAAAGAGATAAGAAGAAAAAGGAGTGAAAATAGAATGAAAGATGTTCCGATTGAACCAAAAGATCGTAAGACTTTTAGGATTAAAGGCATTCAATTATGCTTTCGGTTATCCTATCAAATTCTTATTAGTCTTAATAGAATATTTCACTTTGAATCAGTGTTATTAAACTCAGCTCGAACCGACCGGTTCGACCGGTTGAACCGGGAACTGGACCCCTGACCGGTTCGATTCGAGCAACGGATCGGGCATGCAATTGGCTCTTCTTTAGCCGGATTGAACCAGCCGGGTCTGTATAAAAACCGGTGATTGGGAGGTACGGTTGGACCGGTAATTTTCTTTTTTACTTTCATTTTACTGTTCGACAGACCTTCTCCCCCATTCCCTATAACACCACCTACTTCAGTACTAGAATGAACCAGAAGAGTTTGACATTTGAATAACAGAAGTAACTTCCAGTAAAACAAAACTAGAAGAGGAAATAGGTGAAGCAAAAAATTAAACATGAAAATCGTCTATAGTGGAGATGACGCACGTTGTAGCCTGAGGGGAGAATGGGTCTGAGAGCAGGATAAATGGATGAAGCTGCGTGCGTTGCTGTGTAATCCTGGAGTGTGAGATTGAGATGTGTGGTTGTGTACTATTGAGTAACATAAAAGTTAAAACCCTACTTTGGATAGATTTGGGCTTGTCATTTAATTTTGAGCCAAAAAGTTACATACATGAAGCATTTGTTTTACCGTTTTTTTTTTACAAAGGAACACTATTGTTTTTACGGTTGAAAAAGCATTTATATTTTTGAAATGAGAATAACCATATTATTATGACCGCATAAGCTGGATTGTGCCAAAAAAAAACAAGAATGGCCTTAGCTTTATATTGTATTTTATGCATTTCAAAAAAAGAAACTTGGTATTATACACTTACATTAGAAATTGATGTATTAGAGTTTTTTAAATATACAAGTAGTCCCTTATTAAAAACCAGAATTAATATTTTTTAATGTCAACCGAGTCAAGCGGTTCAACCAGTGTCCCAATGGTCAGACCAGTGACCCATTGACCCAGTGCCCTGACCGAGTCGATCACCGGCCGAGTTTAATAACACTGCTTTGCATAGAGCTGGGAAGTTGTGCCTAGCTAAGTCAGTTTTGACTTCTCTCTCCGTGTACACTATGCAAACTCTTTGGTTGCCTCAGACAGTTTGTGAGTTCATTGACAAGCGGATCTGTGGCAGCCTATGGGCGAGAGGGGGAAAATCTCAGGGTCAGAATTTGGTGCCTTGACACGAGGTGACTTTACCTAAGGCGCATGGTGGGATAGGGTTGAGAGGAACTCGTTCGAACAATGTTTACATGAGCCACATAAGCCTTGGGTTCAAGCTCTCTCTGAGCGTTATTTGCAGGATAATTTGATCTTCACAGGCTACTATAAGAATGGGGACTCTTACAATTGGGTCGGAACATGCGCTCAACTATGAGTTCTTGCGTGTATCATGTGCATCTTATTGGCTTATTGTTGTGAATATGTTGCAACAAGATGAGGATGTCATCACATACTGGGAGAGAGATATGATTACTCACATACGACACCTTACTCAAAGGTTTCTTTTGTGCAGTTTATCTATGTCCCCCGTGAGCAGAATAATACATCGGACTGTTTGGAAGGAACCCCTCATTTTGTCTCAGCATCCTTAAACCTAGATGTTGTTAACTAGCCTTCTGTCTTAGTTGTTACTTTTCCTCTTGTAAAAAAAAAATTGAATATTTCATTGTTTTCTTTCTTTAGTTATGGTTTGGTTATTACCACGGTTGAAGTATTCGAAGGTTTTTAATTAAGTTAAATTAATTCATTTATTGGAGAAATACGTTGGACATCAGGTTCATTTCTTGTGTTCAATCTTTACGGCCTCCTTAACTACACATTTATGGATGTTTGAAGGAAAATTAACAGTCAGAAGAATAAAGAGAATTCTTCAGCTTTCTATATAAGTAGAGGTCTTGAACGGTTTGAGATATATACAAAAAAAATTATGCCTCTTCTTTTGTTGTTCTGAACATTGTTGTAGAGTGTGTAGACACTGATAAATCTCAGGACATAATGGCTGAAGTTCATGAAGGGGTCTGCTCAAGCCACATTGGAGGGCGGTCGTTAGCCGTGAAAGTTCTTAGGGCAGGATTCTATTGGCCAACAATCAAGAAGGATTGCTTGGAATATGTTAAGAAATGTTCAAAGTGTCAAATTTTTTCTGACCTACACAGGGCACCACCAGAACAACTCACAACAATGACCGCCCCTTGACCCTTTGCAATGTGGGGGACGGACATTTTAAGGAACTTTCCAACGGCCAAAGCTCAAATGAAATTTATTGTGGTGGCGGTATATTATTTTACAAAATGCATAGAAGCAGAAGCAGTGGCTACGATTACTGCTGCAAAGGCTAGAAATTTCTTGTGGCGGCGAATTGTGTGTCGCTTCGGCGTTCTAATGGCGTTGGTCTTGGATAATGGCACGCAATTCACAAGTACACTAACAAAGGAATTTTGTACTGACTTGGGAATAGAAATGCGGTTCGCCTCGGTCGAGCATCCACAAACAAACGGACAGGCAGAGGCAGCTAACAAAGTCATATTGAATGGTATGAAGAAAATATTGGACGAAGCCAAAGGATGGTGGGCAGAAGAGCTTCCAGGAGTTCTATGGGCGTACAATACAACTGTACAAACTACCACTGGAGAAACGCCATATGGACTTACTTATGGTTCTGATGCCATGTTGCATGTTGGTGAGTTATAACAATGAATGAAGAGGAAAACAATGACAACTTGATCGCCAATTTGATCATGCTCCCTGAGTTGCAAAGAGAAGCACACTTGCGTAATGAAGCAGGAAAGGGGAGGGTTGCACGTAAATATGCAACCAAGGTCGTCCCTCGGAAGATGAAGGCGGGAAATTTAGTTCTACGCCAAAGGACAATGACCTCAGGGCGTAACAAACTAACACCAAGCTGGGAAGGACCTTTCCGAATCAAGGCGGAAGTAGGTGCGGGAGAATACAAACTTGAACAGCTCGACGGTGGCCAAGTTCGCCGCACATGGAACGCCTCCAGCTTTAGGCAATATTATAGTTAAGTCAAGAAAGTCGCACTCTTTTTTCCTCCAAGCAGGTTTTTAATGAGGCGACCTATGTAAATGAAGGGAAGAAACTCCCATGTAGGGATCAATAGATCCCAGTCTTATTCTAAGTAATGGAAAAATTGTTTTACAGCTTGATGTTTGTCAAAATTGGCGAGATCTAACTCATAAATTTTTCTTGTTAATTTTATTCTATCGCATGATCTAATACGACTAACACTATCGCAATCAGAAAGCGTCGTCACTAAGCACACATAGCTTGGCAATCCTAGTGGCCACTAGAATCCAAGCCCCGTCCGTAAAACGACTAAGGTCTGTAAAATGCGCCTAAGCCTTGGAAAATATTCCGAGCAATAATAAGCCTCGCCAAATGGCGAGCCAAACCTCAGGATAATCGTTAAAAGAATAAAATATAGCAAAGATAAACTTTGTCATCAAAACGTTCAGTTTAATACAAAGGGGCGAAGCCCAAAAGAGCATAGTCATTACATCACGACACTTAAACAAAATAAAGAAAAAAGAAGGAAAAAGGGTGAGGCGCATTGTACGAACAACAAAATCAATAAAGGTGAGGCCCACACAAGCATCTTGAAGAATACAAAGTCAAATTGGGTTCTTCTTCGCCTGCTCCTCTTGGTTACCCTCGCCGCTCCCATCAACTTGTGCATCAGCTTTCTTCTTCCCCTCGTCCTCGACTTATTCCTCTCCTTCCTCCTCATCTGACTCCAGCATGAACGGAAGGCTACTCATGTCAGGATCGGCGGGCCCTACAACCTGGCCATCAACAATCTTCTTCATAAACCCAAACTAAGAACAGTCAAGCTTAGGATAAAGAATTCGACGCTGGGCCTTGGCGTCCAAAAACACAGGGATATACTGGCGAGAACTCTTTTCCAAGAGTGTTTGGTCAGTTTCTTTCAAGCTAGCTTTAAGCTCTTGGCTTCTTTTCTCAGCTGTTTGGAGTTTGCCCTCAGCACTTGCTTTTGCAGCACTCTCCTTGGCGAGCGCCTCCTCAGCTTCTCGCAGCTGTTGGCGAACGCCTGTCAGAGTATCCTCTGACTGCTTCTTGGCAATATCAACACGCTTGGCGGTGCTCTCAGCATCAGCCTTCAGGCGAGAGTAAGCAGCCTTCGCCTCTTCAAGCTTCAACTGGGCACGTGAGCAAGGGTCAAGTGTGGAAGGAGACCGGCGGCACAGCTAGTAGCGGCGAGGGCTTGGTTCAGAGCAAGGGTCACAACACCCTGGACTCCCTGGTGGGCGATCTCGTGAGGAATATGAATGTTGAAATTTCTCTCCATGAAATGAAGACCGTTGAATTTAGTGTCAAAGACGCTGTGAAGGGTGCCAGTCTCACTTCCAGGCACAATGTCCCTCGCCGACTGAGGGGGCTGACTCGCTGTCGCACTCAAATTGGTGAACGCCCCAGGAGTCTGATGTTTTGGTGGGGGAACGTTGCCACTTGATTTCTTTTCCTTGTGGACTTTAGGCATAGAGCCATTTAGAGTCGTCTGCTTTAAGTCACTCTTGGAAGCGCTGGACTTGTGACGCTTGGGTTCCCGGTCGTCAACCAATGGCAATTTCTTTCTCTCGCCTTTGGTTTCCTTCTTCTCATTTTTTTCCTCTTGGCAGTCTCAACTTGGCTGGAGATGAAAGAAGCCATGCTGTTGGGATTGACGCCACCCTTGTTCTTGCCCATTTCAGTTGTACAAAAGACAAGAAAGAAGGGTTAACGCAAGGATCAGACAAAAATGTACAAAATTCTTTGGCAAATTTAAACTTACTGAAAAACTCTTGAAGTTTCTCATCTTTGGTGGCTTGGAGTAGGTCGCAACAAGAAATTTGAGGAAGTGTTAGGATGTATAGGGCGACCCGCTGCTCAGCCTCGGTCAATGCCTCGAGTACAACAGTGATGTTGCGGCGAGGATTGACAGTCCAATGTAAGGGGAACAATGGGCGATCTTTTGACTCAAGAATGAGATTGGGAATATCAGGAGAATGAACGACCTTGAAAAACTTTTTCTGCCAATGCTTGAAGTTACTTTTCAAAGGTTTGAAGATGGCCATGTTATGGTGGGCGAACAAGGGGACGAAAGAGACTACAGAATGTTTGGCGATGCAAGTTTTGTAAAAGAAAAAGAATAAAGGGTAAGTAGGCGTGACACTCAGTTGTTCACACAACAGTTCAAAACAACGAATGAAACCCCAGGCATTCGGGAGCAATTGACAGGGGGCGACATTCAAAAAAGTGAGAATATCACAGATAAAAGGAGAAAAAAGGGAGTTTAATGAAAAACTCAGTAAAACCAAGCGGGTGACCCGTCAGCACCCAAAGGTTTGAGTGTAACGACATCATTATCATCACAGGGGGCGACGTTTAAAGATAAGTCGTCATTTTCGACGGTAATAGGGTTTACCCTTGGGCGGTAAGGCGATTATTATTTAGTGATTGAATACCATTCCAAATGGAGTGAAAAAGACATTTATCATCCATGCACTTGGGATTCGTTCGCCATCCAGGCGAGGTGGAAGGGTTGTCAGAAGAAATATGAGAGGTTATGGAGGTCACCGTAGCAGCGGGGAAAGGTCGCCGGAAACGGAGGAACTTCAAGTACTTGGGAAGGAGGGTGAAATTTATAAGTGAGCAAAAGTGAAAGAAAAATATGCAACTCTAGTTTGTGGTTTTTATAGAAGAAGTAAGGGAAGAGAGAGAAGAAAAGAGGAAACGACACGTTCGGGATTCGAGGGTTTTCGCGAACCAAGGCAATCCCTCGAATCTCGCGTGAAAAGACAGCGGCAGTTAATTGTAATGATGGAAATTTGTTGGAAATGGTGAAGCGTGTGTCAGACGAAACGGTGCATGAGTTGATGATGGCGGCCAATAACATTTGGCAAGGAATAGTCATGGGCGAAGTTCAAAGCAAATTTTTAAAGAAGACATTTCAGCCTCAAGAAAATTGAAGCTCCATGTCTTGTGGGCTTGTGGGCTAGGCGAGCACCTAATGACTTAATTCCTTTTTTCTGCTTAAAAGACATTTCAGCCTCAAGGAAGTTAGAACTTCATGTCTCGTGGGCTTGTGGACCGTGCGGGCTAAGACTAGCCCACGGCCCCGCCCAGTAAGGTAGATACCCCCTCAAGCGGGTATCTACGGCACTGAATGGACGCGAAGTGAAGACGTGGTCCTCGGCTCGTAGATGTGGTCCCAAGTCCATTTGTCTTATTTGTATTTGTCTTATATGTATTTGTCCTATTTGTATTGGGATTTGGGCCTTGGATGTAAGGCCCAAATCTAAGAATATTCTAGATAAGGACCACACCCAATATAAAAGGGAGGTCCTCACCTTGTACTAGATACATTTTCTTTCATTAATGAGATAATTCATTTATTCTTACATCATTCTTACATTCCATACTCTGTTAGGGTTTGATAAGGACATAGATCATCACCTTAATAGACCTTAGACCAGAACAAAGACCATAGAGGCAGACAAGATGACTTAGATAAGGAACATCTCATCCGAGTTAAGACTGAATGACATTGCTCTAACTCATATAATAACACTTGTCCAAGGCTACCCGACTCGAGAAGCAGTCCTCATGATCCAGGAGCTGTAACATTCATCCTCCACTGATCACCATATGATTCACAACTCAAGAGAATATAATCATCATATACTTTATAAGATAAAGAAACATGCCACACCCATCAATCATAATGTGATTCACAACTTCAAGAACATATAATCAACTCATCGATCATCATATACATGCTTAATCATTATGTTAATCCAACAAGCGTAGAGCTCAAGTGTGTATCATCCTCCATCAATATAAGGCATTTATAATCTATCAAACATCATCTGATTTACATTTCAAGAGCATGTAATCAGCATACATCTCATCAGAGTTAAAAATGTCACACTTCATTACTTTAAGGACATATAATCAACTCATAAGTCATATCAATCATATTTAATCTTTATGTCAATCAAGAATTCTTAACTCATATATTTCATGTATATCATTCAAAACATTCGAAGTCACATACTACACCCAAAAATACCCCAAAGCAGCCCCGATCTTGCCTTTAAAGCATCCACCAACGCAGGGAAGGAAGGGGCTCAGCGCTGCTGTGCTGGCCCCCTAGCGCTGCCGCGCTAGAAGTCTGAGGCTCAATGTTGCTGCGTTGGCCCTCCATAGTGCTGTTGCGCTGGAGCCACCGCCCACTGGATCCATCCCAGAGACCTGAAAATGCGTTTTTTCATCATTTTCGACCTCTTTACCTTACCCAAGTTCCATATATGATTTCTTGATTCTCTACAATTATTTTATAACATTCAAACATGCTCAATTCATAAATCATTCAAGAGTCATACAATCCTAACAAACAATTTTGCACATTAAAGTCCATAAAACTCGAAGTGCCCTTACCTCGATTGCTTTCCTTTCTGCTCAAAGCTTCTAGAGTAGAGTCAAACAAGGGTTTCAAACCTTCACAACAATCACAAATTCAAGTCAATAGCTATACATATACATATTAACTAAGACAACTCTTTAATCATCAAGACTGAATCTTTTTTAGAACTAATTACATGGCTTGAAAACTCTCCTCCCGAGCTACCACTTCAACAAAAGCAAGTTCAAAAGCAATTTTCAAATTTCTCTAACATGACAAATTTAACTTCTCATAGAACCAATTAAATTTCCATGAAGCTAAAGAGATGCCTAACAACATTGACAAAAACCATAAATAGTTTTAAGCGAAATAAAAGGCCAAGAAAGCCCATTTTTTAGGAAGAAAACAAACATCATCAAGCTTAAGTCAATGCCTAACTCTTTTGTGAAGAGAGAAAGAGCAAAAGATGAAGAGAATGTAGTGTTTGGGGGTGAGGAAGAAAGAATTCGACTTAGGTTTCCAAGATGAAAAAAAAAGATGAACTCTCTCTCTCTCTCTCTCTGTCTCTCTCTCTCTCTCTCAGCCAAAAGGAAACCTCCAACTTAGCTCACATCATCATTCCTCTCATGTCCCTTTCAATCCTAACTCAAACCCTTGTCCTTTTGAGGTTGTCTCGAGACTTAGGATTGAAACCTTGGTCCTTGTGTTGGTAAAAAATTATTCATCAAGTTTTGGAGAATAATATGCCTAGATTTCAGATTGGCTTGTTTAACAGCTGAACTTAGCTAGTTTACCAGCCGAACTCGGCTCGTTTACGAGCTGAAAAACACTGTTTATCAATTTTTTTTATCCCGTATCAATATTAGGGAAACAATTCACCAAATCACGCATCCATTATCATAGTGATAAGGAAATATTTAATTTCCACTCAAACAATAATTTGATGCATAAATAATGTTCTAGACGTAGACATGTCGCTTTCGACTGTTTTCGAAACGTAACTGAATTGTTCTGTGACGCTAAGAATGAAACGCAAGGGAAAATAACTTTGATTTTAATAATTGAACTATTATTTCCATTGGATTAAATTCATATACCACCCACAAAGGTCATGCAAAGCAAGCATCAAACCACTAAATCGGGAATTAACTAAGTATATTTCTCTTAATTAAAAGAGATCTCACATTCACAAAATCATGTTCAACATCATCTAGACAATTCAAGTCATATAAATAACAAAAAAATTGCATGCTAAAGTCAAGAACTCGAAGTGCCCTTACCTTGTGTGATTTCCTTCCTAGCAAAAGTCCTAGTCTCGGTATGCGACACGAGCTCAGAACCATGACAACATAATACACTAAGACTTAGCCTCTAATATTACACCTAAGCTAAACCAACGCTTAGGAAACTTCTTAGCTTACGAGAATAAATGCATGTGTCTTGCACAACAAGGATTAAAGTCCAAATCGAAAGAAAACTTTATGTTTCAAGTCTTCCAGCAATCACATTACCACGATAAGGTCCGTATACTTTTGGAAATTACTTTTCAAATCCCAATTTTGTAGAATTAAGAATTGAACCCCAAGGTTCCCATTTTCCAAATTAGATCTTCTAACTCTTTGCAAATCTTATTTTCAACTCAAGATTTCTAGGATTCATAGTTCTAACCCAAAACCACATTCTCAAGCACCAAAATGACTAATACAACTTAATTAACTCAAGCATTAATACCAAACTAACTTTACCCAAAACACCCCTTTAGGGCTCAGCCACACATAAGTTCATAGACAAAATTTCTTTTTTCCCCAAATCACTTCCAAAGCTATTTTTAACACCTAAAAACAACTAATCAAAGCTTAAATCAAAATTTTCAAAACCTAACACCCATGAAATAGACTTGGCCGAACCACACACTCACCAAGATAGTACATTTCTCTGTCAGTACTTAACCGAAAGTTGTAAAAACCAAACATTTAACATCAAACATACAAACTAGCTTTTCAAAAGAGATTTTCTACTCCAAAACCCCTATATAGCCACGACCTCAACAAGATAAAGGGCAAGACATGATTTTTCTTTTAAACCAAATAGCATACAAGCTAGATCTAAAGGAAAAATAAATTCCAAGTCCCAAATTCACTTTTAGTCAAAAATCACTTTTCAAAAACTCAACTTTTAAACATAACAAACATATCATTGGAGAGATCTCAGCACTCTCTACAACTTCAACAAAAAGCTTTACTCCAAAAGTTAAAACCCAAAGACCCGGATGCATACCAAGGTTTTCCGGTGTCTGGGCCTCGTCGCAGGACTAGGGTGAAGGCGAACCACTCATTTGTGGGTCAGATTCAAGAAAATGCCTATGTAATAGTTTTAGAGCTGATAAGGCACATGATGTAGCAGTCCTAGAATTAGGGTTTCAGCCCTACTACTTTATTCATACTTAACTGTCCGGAGAGAGAAGAAACACATATTAAGGCGTGCAATTAATTTTGTTAATTTTCGTCAAAGTTTTATTTGTTATCTTATTTTACCCTTTAAAATGGATTTTTTCTTTCTTCATTTATTGTTCCACAATTGCATTATTTGGAAAAAAAATTTATTTAATGCTCTCTTGAAATGCTAAGTGGATAAATAAATAGAAATTTTTTTTTCAAAATAGACAGTTAATAAAGAACGGAGATAGACTTTGTAAGTTTTTACGGGAATAATGTCTACATGTTGACATTTATTCATTTTATGAATATTTTATTTAGAAAGCGGGTATTTAAAAGTTGCAAATAAAACCAAAAGTTTTTTTTTTTTGAACGTAAATAAAACCGAAAGTTAATACAGAGATTTTTTTGGTAGATATTAATACTGGGATTGAATCTTCTCAAAAAATCATCGGAGAACCAAAATCGCATGCCAATTATATTAAATAAAATTGCTATAAGTCAATTATATATTTGTGTACCAAAAATATCAATGATTTCTGTGGGCTTCTTTCTTGGGCCTTGTCCTTTTCGAGTCACGTGCAATAATCATAACTGAGTCGTTATGTACAAATCATCATTTATTGACAAAAATATGTTCAAATCATATTTTGTTATATTTTGTTCATTGATGTGAGCCCAAATAGAAAGAATGCAGGGAGTTATTAAGATTCAATTTGGGAGAGGAAACTTCAAGAGGACACAAATTGCAAGGAACATGTAATCATTTAAAGCCATGTGGCGTGGCCACAATATCAATAATGTTTAGCTCTATTTGGTTGATCAAATTATATCTCCCCTTATCCAGTTTTCCTAATTATTTGCAGCTATCACGGTCTCTAACTCTCTATGCTTGATAATTTATGCTGAAGACAGAGGTGTGTGGTTTCAAAGTCAAAAACCTTCATGATTAGATGCAACCCTTTTTTTCCACACTGAACGGACAACATTGTTGTCTATGTTATTTCTACAGTTTTTCTTAATATTCTATTAAGCTTTATTTAGTTTATGAAAGAAAGAGAGAAGAGGAAAATAAAGAGAGAAGATTAATAGAATGAAAAATGTGAAAAAATAGTAAATTTTATAGGTTGTTTGGTATAATAAAAAGAAAAGAGAAAAGAGATAAAGTTACTTTTTGTATTTACAAATAATTTTAAATGAAATATAAGTTTTTCGGTTAAAGTGGCGTTTCTGGCAAATCAAACTGCCAGTTAAATGCGTGAAACAAAGAAGAATTAAAAAAGAGTAATATTAAACCCCTTTTTCTCCAATTTTGAAAAACTATAAGAAGTGGTGGGTCTTACCCGCATTTTCTCTGTCCTCATCTCTAAGTCATTCCAAACAAGGTTGGTTGTTCTCTTTCTGTAATGTCTCTCTTGTAACTCCCTCATAAAAAATTATCTTATTTAGTTCTTGTTGATATTGGAATTTTGACTTAAGGGTGGCCCTATGACATAAGGCTAAAACAGGAAGGTCAAGCGTCAATAAAGGCTTCAAAGATAGAAAGCTTGAGGAGAGATTGAGAAAGGAACCAAAGAGAAGATCAAGCGCCAAGGATCTCGGAGGACGCCAGTTGAAACAACGAGAATGTCTCAAGGAGATCACAACACTTAGGCAAATTCCCTATCATAGCCTAAGAGACTAACAATCTTCGAGAAAGGTTCAACACTTAACAATTTTTGCATCAAGCGATGACAGGTGGAGGCTCTCAAGACCCATTTAAGCACGTGCTGTAATTTAGGGCTTGAACCCACGTCTGAAGGTTGAAGGATCTGGAACCCACGTTTAGAAGTAGAAGGGTCAACAACTAGTAGATCTTGATGCTTCACATCATGCTTCTCTTCACTTCTGTGAAATAAGAGCATGACCATGTCGTAGGTTCGTTGACACCAAGTACAGACTTTGAAGACAAGAGCTTCAAGGCATGCAATGGAACGACTTAGATTTATGCAAATATTTCCCATGTAATCTAGTATGTAGGATTAGGTAATTATTTTAGAATTCCATTACTATAAATAGACCAATGTAACTCTTGAATTAGGGTTGGAAACTGAAATACTAACACTCTAAATGCCCCCACGTCGGGCACACAGACAAGAGACAAGAGGCAGCGCGAGTTCATTTATATTAGTTCCTTCCCCATTTTCATTTTCCTTTGGCAATTTAATTCAATTTACTTCTCTTTAATAGCTTTACTAGTTATCTTTTCATTTTTATTTACGCTTTCTTCATAGCTTTCTTTTAGGTTTCTACATCTTTTGCTTACTTTTTCTTTATTTTCTTGTTTGTTAACCTATTCATCATAGCACTTTTTGTTGGATCCAGGTGGACCAGCATCCTGCCTACTGTGTGATCAGTGTTCGAAATGGGGCGCTGACTGTTACGCTATAAGGAAATAACGTTGCGCCCTCACTAACACCAATTAGTTTTGGCGTAGTGGTAAGCGTTTTATCCAACACCTTTTCGAACTAAAGTTTTGGTTCGCCGGAAACTCGACCACTCAAGTTATCACAGGATAAATCGTACGCATATTCCCACTTTTCGAAACAATAGTCTGAGTTCATTAGAACTTCGACTCATTAAGTTACCATCCAATAATTTGGCCATTTTTAATCCTTGTGAGTCAGAAACCTTTGTACAAATCTAAGTCTTATGTTCACTGGAACCAAAACATCATGAGTTATTACCGGAAAGCTCTGTGGTTTTCTAAACTATTTTTGGAAAACAACACTACTTCGAACTGCATTTCGAACGCTAGCTGCATAGGAAAACTAATAAGCCACAAATAACAAGAGTCCACACCCTCAAGACCTGATCCATGTCCTAAGTTTCTCTTTGGATGCATTTGTTTGTGTAGGAAATACAATATTTATTTTTTATTCTTTTACATTTTCATGCAATTTATAATTGTTGGATGAATACAGTATCATAAATACTATAGCAATTTCGCACCAAAAAAATACTATAGCAATTTCTATGATACCTTTTTAAAATTGGGGTTTTAGTATTAGATTGAACAACTTTCGAGCATTTTCTCATTCACGTCTTCTAGGGTTCAACCACCATACACTTCTACTCGGCGAGGACCTTAGTCCCCGACAGTTTTGCTTTACCCCTTATGCCACTCCTGCTTCTTGTGGTCGATTCAGCCGTCATTCGCTCTGTATGTGCTCACTCCTAATTGATATCTTCCGCAGTCGAACCAATGGATACTCCGAGGAACCTCATTGGATCATTTTTGTGCTTTGGCAACCTAGATCCTCTTCTTCTTCGTCTCTCGTTTCTGTCGCTCCTTTACGCAATTGAATATCAATGAGATCTACTAGGTTTCAAGTCTCACTAGCAGCTTCAAGGTGGCAGCTGGTTCTGGGGAAACTCCAGCATGTCCCGGTCGCGGCTCTTCGATGGGAGGGGTGAAGCTTAAAGTTGGTAATCATGCGGAGGAGGAGGATGGAACGTGGTGGGGGGTGCAGTTCCAGATCGGTCTTCCACCACTCTTTTCGCTGATGTCATTTCTGAGTCGGTGATATATCCCCATATTCAAGACCTCTTCACTCATATTGGCCAAGTGGTAAGCATTTTTTTTTCATCAGTAAAGGAAGGTACGCGGAAGTGGCTCTTTAGTTTTGTTAGGTTTACATTGAGAGATAAAGCTTCTCTTACGGTTGATCGCATAGACGTGGTGAAGATTGGCGGAAACTCCTTGTTTGTTGTGGTGGCCAAATTCCATTTCTGGGGTGTTACGGGCTAGGGAAGCATAGGTGTTTCCTTTCTTCCTCTCTCTTCTTAGCTGGAAATAAAGACGAAATCGACTAGATTCACCTCTCCGACTCTCATTTTCTCCTCTCCCTTTCTGCCATGGTGAGATTTTGTGTTGGGTAAAACGTTTTCGTCGTGAGGGGTAATCAATGCAGCTTTTTTACACTCTCATTGTCCTGCATCTTTGAGAAATAAAAACAAATACTTTGACATGAAGAGGTACTGTAAGTATCATAAAATCCTCGAGCATAACACA
Source organism: Lotus japonicus (assembly GCF_012489685.1). Taxonomy (NCBI): domain Eukaryota; kingdom Viridiplantae; phylum Streptophyta; class Magnoliopsida; order Fabales; family Fabaceae; genus Lotus; species Lotus japonicus. The sequence continues at coordinate 54,092,428 of NC_080041.1, forward strand.
AATTACTGTTCAGTTGAGAGACATAAATGAACAGATCATCTGAGAGGGAAAGTTGAAGAAGTATGTCAAAAAGGACGAGGATATGAAAGAAAGTGAGGACCAAATGGAAAATAAGACAAGGTCCCAAAACCGGAAGCCAAGATAATTTTAAAGTGGAGAGAAATTACTCTCCTAAAAAAGAAGAGAATGGAGGATCTTCTCAACAAGGAAGGAGAGAATCTTCCAATAAGAAGCCTAAGCAAAAATAGTACTTTGTCCTTTGAAAGTGAGGAACATGGTGCAACAAGGGAGGCGCCAAGAGCTTTGATCCATTCGATAACCAGGGCTTTGTTGCTGGAGGGGCCTTCCTCAAACGTGAGGAAGAAACACCTCAAGTCATTGATGAAGATAGCTAGGTAGCCACTCAGATAGGAAAGACAAAGTCAACAGAATCCAAAGCAAGACATCATCTGCGGAGATCAAGATCTTGAGGAGATACTTGGAGAACATGATGATCCTTTAGTCATCTCGGCAATATTTGCAGACGTTGAAGTTCATAAGTTCCTTTAGTCATCTCGGCTATCCTTAAGTATTTCAAAGATTTAGAGTTCACCAAAGAGGATATGATTGACTTCAAAATTGAATTTGTGCGGTTCACGGGAGATCAAGTTTCTCCCAAAGGAAATATTGAGGCAAGGATGTTATTGAGAAAATAAAGAGCTTGCAAGATGATAAAAGTACGATTTCTAGTTGTGGATTGTCCCTCCGCTTACAATATCCTCCTAGGCCAACCATCTTTAAACGATCTCGAGGTGATAATATCTACAAAGCACTTAGCATCGAAATTTGGAAAAAAATTTGAGAGGTCGTGACAATACGAGAAACTCAATAAGGAACTTGCAGAGTAAGTGGAACTGAAGTCTCAGTTAGCATATCTTTCGTCTAAGGGACTCATCTGACCAAGCGTTTCACATTGGGGAGCGCCAGTAATGTTAGTGAAGAAGAAGGATGGACGATCTAGACTTAGTGTGGATTATCGGCAACCCAATAAGGCGATTGTCAAGAACCATTACCCGTTGCCCAGGATCGATGATTTGATGGATCAGCTCAGAGGAGCTGCGGTGTTCTCAAAATTAAACTTGAAGTCAGGATACCATCAGATTAGATTAAAGACAGAGGACATACCGAAGATCGCTTTCAAAACCCGTTATGGACATTATGAGTACCTAGTGATGTCATTTGGGGTGACAAATACACCTGATGTCTTCATGGATTACATGAAGAGGACCTTTCATGCGTTCTTAGACCAGTTTGTGGTGGTGTTTATCGACGACATTCTGATTTACTCCAAGGATGCTACGGAACATGAGGAACATCTGCACCAAGTGTTACAAGTGTTGAGAGAGAAGGAGTTGTATGCAAACCCTTCTAAGTGTGAGTTTTGGCTCGAGGAAGTGAAATTCTTAGGCCATGTCATCTCTAGGGAGGGTATAACTGTGGATCCAGCGAACGTGGAGCCGTTTTAGCTTGGGAACAGCCGAAGACAGTGACCGAGATCAGGAGTTTTGTGGGTTTAGCTGGATATTATTGACGCTTCATCGAGGGTTTTTTCCAAAATTCTTGGACCTTTGACTCAACTTACGAGGAAGAATCAACCTTTTGCATGGACAGAGGCGTGTGAGACAATTTTTCAGACCATGAAGGAGCGTTTGACAACATCACCTGTGCTTATTATGGCCCAACCAGAGGAACCTTTTGAAGTCTATTGTGATGCTTCGTATCAGGGATTGAGATGTGTGCTGGTGCAACATCGGAAAGTGGTAGCTTATGCTTCTAGACAGTTGAAGACTCACGAGAGGAATTACCCGACTCATGACCTGAAGTTAGCTGCTATTGTGTGTTCAACAATTTTGGCAAAACCCTCGATGAAATACTTGTTTGATTAGAAGGAGTTGAACATGAGACAACGTCCATGGATGGAGTTCATCAAGGACTATGAGTTTAGGCTGCAATATCAACCTGGAAAGGCTAATGTAGTCGCTAATGCTTTGAGTAGGAAGATGCATATTTCATCAATGATGGTCAAGGATCTCGAGTTACTCAAACAGTTTCGGGATTTGAGTTTGGGTTTGTCAAGGTCTGTTGGAAAGTTCAAGTTCGGAATGATCAGAATTGCTAGTGGTCTATTGGAAAAGATTCGGGAGAAACAATTGTAGGATGAATTTCTGTTAGAAGGAGGAACTTGGTGGCTCAAGGCAAGGACCCAGAGTTCAATGTGGGAGGTGATACCTCCTGCAATGTAAAGAGAGGGTTTGTGTGCCTAACAACCCGGAGTTGAGAAGACTTATGATGGATGAATGCCACAAAAGCAAGCTGAGCATCTATCCGGGAATGACAAAGATGTATCAAGACTTGAAGCTGAATTTCTGTTGGCCGGGAATGAAGAAGCAAGTGGCTGAGTATGTGGTTGCGTGCTTGACATGTCAGAATGCCAAAGTGGAGCATCGAAAACCTGCTGGAATGATTCAGAGTTTAGACGTGCCAGAGTGGAAATGGGACAACATTCTATGGATTTCGTGATGGCATTACCAAGGACTGAGAAGAGGTATGATTCGATTTGGGTAATTGTAGACCGTTTGACCAAGTATGCACACTTTCTACCTGTGAGAATTACCTACAATGTGGAGAAGCTGGCTGAGATCTATGTAGCTAAGATTATACGACTGCACGGAGTACCAACTAGTATTATTTTGACAGAGACCCGAAGTTCATCTCACACTTTTGGGGAGCTCTGCATGAGGCTTAGGGAACGAAACTAAGATTGAGTTCAGCATATCACCCACAGACTGATGGACAAACGGAGAGAACTATTCAGTCTTTGGAAGACTTGTTGCAACCTTGTGTACTAGATAACAAGGGAAGTTGAGATGATCTCCTACCACTGGTTGAGTTCACCTACAACAACAATTTTAATGCAAGTATAGGAATGACACCTTATGAAGCTTTGTACGGAAGGAAGTGTAGAACGCCTTTGTGCTGGTAGGGAGAACTTGTTATTTGGGCTGGAACTACTGCAACAAACGATAGAGAAGGTCAAGCAGATCAGAGATAAGATGAAGACTTCTCAGAGTATACATAAGAGTTACGCCGATCAACGCCGCCGAACCCTGGAGTTTGAAGAGGGAGATCATGTGTTTCTGCGAGTTACACAAACTATAGGGGTTGGTCGAGCTATTAAGTCGAGGAAGCTTACACCGAAGTTCATCGGACCATATCAGATCATTCGACGAGTAGGACTAGTTGCTTATCAGATAGCCCTACCATTCCTCTCCCACATTCACGATGTGTTTCATGTTTCTCAACTGAGTAAGTATATTCCAGACCCAACATATGTGATTAAACCAGACAACATAGAGCAAAAGGATAACTTATCATTTGAGGGGTAAACAGATTGTGGTAGTGAAGGTCATCTGGAACAAGGACACAGGCGATGCTACGTGGGAACTGGAAGACAAGATCAAGGAACAGTATCCAGAACTTTTAACTGAACCTTAAGTTTCGAGGATAAAACTTTCTTTCTGGGGGGTAGTATTGTAAGACCCAAGTTTCAAACTGTAAGACCCAAGATTTTAAGCTTAGAATAAGTGGAAGAGATTTCCATTTACGATTAGGTTTGATGTATTGAGAAGGGAAACCTGAACTAGAGTTTACCAAATGAAATAAATTTATGAAGGAGGAAGTTCAGGAAAAGTCAAAGGATTGTATCGAAGTCGATTTAAGTTATAGCACGATCGTTATACGCTTAAACCTAGGTCAGAAACCCTAGTATACAGCTAGTTTTCACTTTTAGGCACGATGGAAGTTAATTCCAAAAATCTTCAGAGAAATGTTAGAACTTCTCTTTTTCCATATATCACAATCGTTTCGAGGCGAAACTCTAGAATCTACGAACGTCCGATTCCAATCATCGGAAGTTTGCCGAAACCGAAACCCTGGTATTTCAAAACCCTAGAATCACCCGACGATGAAGACTTTTTCTATTCGGAACATCAAATGAAGATTCCACACGCGTACACCCATTTCTCTTGATGATTTCAATCTTTCTTCAGAAGGAAGTTTTCTATTCCGACAATCGATGCAAAAAGCAACTTATCGGGTAAAATAGTTTTATACCGATTATGCATTAGTCGCCAAAAATACAAGGAGACCTCTTTATAGTTTTGGAATTCTTTTGCCAAAACATATCTATTAATTCACGGAGAATGACGCCGGAAAAATCAGATTCGCGAAACTTTCATTTTACCGCGTTTTGCCAACCTCTATATATAGCAAGAAAGGTGAGAAAAATTACAAAAACTCCTCCATTTCTCTCCCAAATCCGCGAGCTCCATTGAAGAGGAAGGAAGAAGAGCTTTTGTTCAATCCTTGCTTGATCGTCGATCAATCAGTTGCTGCTTCAAGGTTTCGAGGTATAGTCGCTAATCCTTACCTCTGATCGCTTTTTCCATAGCTTTTCTGTAGACTTTTCTGAGCTGATAGTTTTGAGGTTTTTGCAAAACTATCCCGAATATTTCATTTCTGATTCTAAACCTCTTCCTTATGTGCCCAAGATCACTTCTGCCGGATTAGATTTTCCGTTATGTCGCCGAAATTCCGCCGGAATCAATTTTAGCCTTAAATACCCATTTTTGGAGTAAAGCTTCAACCTTTGGGCTGAAAACTATCGCCTTAGCTTAGTGCTAGTAGGATTAGTTGTCATAAACGTCGTTGGTGACGTCCCTGTCAAATTTGCTTTTTGGGATTTCAGTTTTGAAATTCTAAGTTAAAATATTGACCAAAATACCCCTGCGACAGTTTTTGATCCGATAATTTTTCCGAGTTCAGAATACCCTTAGTTACGGCTAATGGTAGCATAGGAACCAATTTTGATCGAAGAAAAATCGAGTCCCACAATTGTGAAAAGTGGCCGAGCACTCTTAGGGGGAGGGAGGAAAATTCCTTTTTCGAAAACTTGTCCTTTCGCGCTAGATTATCGTACCTCGGAGTATGTACTACTTCGTGTAACCTTAGTGAGTATTGATAGCTTAGTTTCCGATAGATTTTGATGGAATTCTGTGGTTTACTCTAAAGGTTCTTTTGAAGAATTTCCTGAAGATCAAGGAGCTCATTGTGAAGGAACGTTTGAGGAGAACGCTGGAATAACTAAAGGTAAGGGCAACTTACCTTACTAGCTAATGCTTTAGGTGTCGACGCATTCGACTTGATTTATTGTTTATGCACTTGTTTGTGGTTGATTGGAAAAATGTTTTCTGAGGCTTCGGCTGACAATGTAGATGATGCATCTACTACTATGTTTTTGATGATTGACTTACATGCTATGTGCTATGTGGGTAATTTAGGATGTGTGGTGCATGCTTTATATGCTAAGTGCTATGTGGTTTATTCTGAGATGTATTGATATATGACATGTTGTTGACTGTGATGAGTTAATTATGCTTCTGCAATGAAATCTGAGATTCTGATTAGTGAGAATAGAGGGCAGGTCATGCCGATTTTATTTTGAGAGTTTTGAGAAAGTTTGATAGGACGAATGAGATTCGGACCTTGTTATGGTTTTTCATGGATCGAGACATTCTCTGGAGTCATTTGGGATTTGGAGATCCCGGGAACTTATAAGATTCGCGATAAGATTAAAAGGATATTATTTTGTAAATAAAACTCATAAGACATTAAACAACCTCTAAATCTTCAAATAACGATAATAAACTCGAAAGGAAGCTTAGGAGGAAGATCTTAGTTTTGGAAAACGAGAAGTGTCGTCGGATCCAAGTGTTGAGAAAGTTGAGAAGTTTTGAGTATGTTGATACTCTTGTGCTGTGGGAGCAGTTATGTCGTTGGGCTATCCGAGGGATAAGCCGGGAAATTGATAGTTTCCGAGTATGTCGATACTCTTCGCTCGCTGAGCAGTTTTTGACCTTCGGATGGAGATGAGTCGGATGATTCGAGAAATCATCATGAGTTCAGTTTATGCCTTCGGGTACAGTTTATGCCTTCGGGTACAGTTTATGCCTTCGGGTACAGTTTATGCCTTCGGGTACAGTTATGCCTTCGGGTACAGTTATGCCTTCGGGTACAGTTTATACCTTCGGGTAATTCGGACATCGACGGGGGATATGATCGACCGTGAGGTTAGGATCGACCTGTTGATTGTCGGGCATGGCGGAGGGAAAAGTCGACCCGCAGGGTTAGGACTGATCCGGCTATGTCAAGGTGGTAAGTGACAGTCGAGGGTTATGGTCGACACAATGCCAGTGTTAGGACCGACTCGATCGTGCCCAGCCTACTCTTTCTGGAACCGTCGAGAGTGACGTTGCATTGACATATCATGCACTCTAATTGTATTCGCTGAGATTTGGATGAGTTGATGTGGATGAACATCGTTATGCGTTTAGAGGAGTTGATGTTGATAAACATCGTTATGTGTTTTGATGAGTAGATGTTGATAAATATCGTATGTGCTTTGATGATTGAATTGTACTAGAGATTTGATAACATGCTATGTTTAAACCTTAGGGTAGACAATGCAGAACTTATATGTACATATACAACATATATATATATATATATATATACCCCTTATACTTTACCTGATGTCTTGTATTCTCCATACTGTATTCCGTAATTTGACCCTTGCACGTGCTACCTGTGTTTGGGGGGCTATGTATGCCCTTTTTGTCAGATGTCGTCGGTGGATTCTTTCGTGATTCTTCGTCGTTCGGGGAAGACCCGGAGCGAAATGACTACTACTGAGCCTTCGACGTGGACCCGGATTTCATGCATGACCAGATGAGAGTCGATGATGGAAGTATGGGGGATGGGTGTTTAGAGTCTACTAAGGTTGGGTGTTAGTGTCCTAGCTCTGACTTATTCTTATTTTTGAGGGCTTGTGTTGCTGACACTTTACCTATCATTTTGGAATTGTACATTTTGCCTACGGGCGTTGCACTTTTCTACTTTCCGTCACTGGAGGTTACTCGTGACGAGGTCGCTACTTACAGCGGGAAATGTTATCTATATTGTATACTAGTTCTGTTGCCTTTCGCTTTTGGGTTTTATTTATTTCAGTCTTGTTTATATTATCGACAAAAAAAAAATATTTACGTTTTTCCGCATTAAGTTTATTTTGGTTACTAAAGTGACGCCACCGAAATCGGGGTGTTACACAAACTTAGGGTAATTAGTTAAATTCCGACTCACGCCTAGGTTATTGTGTAAGCGTGAGAGGAACCTGGACAAGTGTTTGTCGTTTTGGCAAGTGCAATGAAAAAGAAAGTTCAGAATATGACTAAGGATGTTACTAGAGTCAGTTTGAGTTGTAGCACAAGTCATATTCACACCCGACTAAGGTCGAGAGTGTCAGAAGAAGGCTATTTCTACTACTAGAGCATTGTTTAAGCGAAGTTTAGATTCGACAGAAAAATAAGAACCTCAGGGTATTTTTCTGATGACCAGTATTCCGTTTCGAAACTATAGACTATACGCACGATAGATTCCGCTTTCCGGGAAGCCTGATAAAGCTAGACTTTATCTCCGCAAGGACTTAACTTAAAATAAGACCCTGAATAAAGATTTTTTCTATTAAGAGCTTCTAATGAAGTTTCCATCCGCGCATCCTCATTTCTCTCAATGATAGGGATCTTTTTCCAGAGAGAAGTTTCTTCATCCCACATCAATTGGAAAAAAGAGTTAAGCGGCATAATTTGAAGCAAACTGCGTTTAAAGCCTTTTCTTCAATTAAATGAGTCTCGATATAAGTTTTTGCAATCTGTCGTCAAATACTTACTCAAAATTAGCAGATGAAGGTACCAAAACAACCAGACCCGCGCAAAGGAGGAAAAAACCCAAAACTCCTGCCATTTCCTCTTGGAGCCACGAGCTTGGAGAGAAGAAGGGAGAGGGAGATTTTCTTCAATTCTCGCCTGATCAACGTGATTTCAATTGTTGTGGATTGATACCGAGGTAACCATCGCTATCCTTGCGACCTTTTCTTCTTTGTAATGTCTTTTTCCATGTCTTTCTGTGCTCAAAGTTTCGAGCTTTTTGTAAAAAAATCTTTTAATTTGATTTCTTCTTTCAAACATCTTCTATATCTTCTATACCCTTCATAATCACGGTCTATGCGCTAAGATCTTCGCCGTGGTGCCGTAGATCATAAATTTGGACTTAAAAACCCATTTCCCCTCAAGTTGACTTTTTGAATGAAAAAGTCTCAATCTAACTTAGCGCCCTTAGGATTAGTTGCTATAAAATTCCTTGTTTACAACTCTATCGGTTTACTTTTTGAAAATTTCAACTTTGACTTTTTGACCCTTAAAGTTGGACCAAATTACCCTTAATTGCATTTCAAGACCCGTAATTTTTTCGAGAGTTTGTTTACCCTAGAAATTACCTAAGAATGCCTAGGACTTAAATTAGATCGAGGAAACAATTCAGGAACCCTAATTTCTGGCTTGTGGCTGTGGGCTTGTTTTGGGTAGAGGAGAAAACATTTTTCGCGAAAATTACTCCATTCGTGCTTAGATGTCGTACTCTAAAGCTGGTAAAGCTTTCTCTGACGTTAGTTAAATTTTTTTTAGAACGTTTTGACTTATTGTGACTAAGTAGTATTGTTTTTGCTAAAGGTTTAGACTTTGGGAGCTTAGAAGTGACTGGGTTGGAACGAGAGCAAATTCCAAACTGTCAAACTGGATGATGTACAGGTGAGGGCAACTTACTTGCTAGATAATTCTTAGGTGTCGATAGTTTCGACTTGTATTGGTTTACTCTGATTTTTTTGAGGTTTATGCCAACTGTTTTCTAAGACTTAGACCATTGTTAAATCTTGGGTTTGGAGTACCCCTTGTACTCCCTATTTATATCACTTTGGCTTAACAAAAAAAATGAAGCTTACGCCATTGTTTTCTGGGGCTTATGCAATTGATATTTGCTGAGGCTTAGGCCGATTGTCGTGGCTTCTTTCAAACTGGATTGCATGTTATTGTTATGTCAAATTCTTGATATTTGTACATATGTTTGATGTTTCTGTTGGAATTTACTTATTAGAACTGGTGCATTCGTTATGCAATTTCGGAGTGTAGGTAACACTAGGTGATGTCATGTTAATGGCATAGTTTCTGAGAGAATTGTTGGACAGGCTCTGGCAAGAGGCCTGAGCCCATATCATGTGAGGATTGAGGCTTTTCTCGGGGATGTTACTTGGGGGTCATTTGGAACCGTTGAAATGATAGGTTTTCGAAATAAGAGAACTTGATTTTGTAAACTAATTACATAATGTACTAATTCATGATAGAACCTTTTTCTTAATAAGAGAAATATTTCAAAAGAAACTTAAGTTGTGGAAAAGAGTTTGAAAACGGGAATTGTGGATGATTCTGGATGGGTGGTTCAAGACAGTCCGCTACACGGGGCAGACTCGGTACGAGATGCTTGATAGGTTGGACCCCACAGCTTGGGTGGTTGACCCCGCCGACCACAGAGCTGACTACACGAAGAGAGTTGTAGAGGATAGGGAGGATGAGCATGGACAGCTGACTAGAGGAATTTTACGACGGGTGGCTTTGAGCTTCAACCTTCCGCTGTTGGTACATTGTGGACCAGGCATCGGGGTGCAACCTCCCACACCACCACCTTCTTCTCATGACGAGGAGGACCCTCAAGAGGACCTCTCTACCATTGGAGAACACCATGAGCGGACCCCTCAGGCTGTCGTTGACCCCACTAACATACCTTCCACCTCGAGGCTCGTAGAGCAGAAGAGGGAAGCGGTCGTCGCGTCTTCTTCTTGGGTCGGTGCATCTTCTTCCTCACGTGGCTACCGCGTGGAACCTTTGGTGCGCGTGGAGGAGAGGCTTGTACGATCAAAGGTGGTTGACTTGGAGACTGGCGTGGCTAGAGCTCAGTTCAGGGTGGTGAGGCGCGAGTGCATATACTTGGACACAGAGATGATTATCGTAGAGGACTCTGATCTAGAGGATGCTTACACCAGCGAGGAGGAGGAGGAGGGTTAGGAGACTCGCTTCTTGGCGGATTAGTTTGTGGTTAGTTGTTGTCGGTCGTAGCTCTGATTAGTTGCATTTGTATATTTGGTGCAGGGTAGGTCCCCGACACATTACTTATTGTGTGGTTCTATGTCATGGGAATCACAGGGAGTAGTCGGACGTAGGAGGTCTGGAGGAGGCCATTTTGGGCTGACTCTCCCACTTTTGAGGATCTGTAATTATGACTTTACCACTTTGATCACTAGACTTGTACATATCGTCTTCGGGCTCACTTCTGTCACATTTTGCTACTTATGGTTACTGCAGGGTTGTATATATATTGTACATTAGTTGATGTTGTGCCCCTCTTGGGTGGAGTCTTTTACTTTAAAACGAAAAAAAAACGAAAAAAAAATTACTTGCATTTTTTCCGCTTTTAATTTAAAACAGGTTACTATTGCGACCCCTGAAAGTCGAGGTGTTACATTGGGGTTGTGGTTGCAGGTTTTCATAGGGTTTTGGCTGGGGGGTTGAAGAAGAAGGAGGAGGAGGAGGAGGAGGAGGAGGAGGAGGAGGAGGAGGAGGAGGAGGAGGAGGAGGAGGAGGAGGAGGATTGTTTTGGGTTCTACAAGAAGAAGATGAAGGAGGAGGAGATTAATTTTTTTGAGACAGCTGGAGGAGGAGATTAATTTCTGTTTTCCGGTGTCTTTGCATCAAATTTTAGGTGCTCCACCAATTGTTGCTTAATTTTGGGTTTTTTTAATTAATTTGGGAAATTAGATTTTTTAAATTCCAACCTGAGACACAATATAAGGGACGAAATTATTGACTACTTAGTTGATTGAATTTTGCCTTCGCTCCTTGCCCGAAAAGAATGAACTCAGTGGCTTGTGTTGTGTTTCAAATAACCAGGATATCCGTAGCTTCTGGGAGGATATCCATGAAGTTTGATAATTCCCAAGCGAGTTGTCTCCTTGTGGGATATAAGTTACTGATCTTGTATTAAGCCATACATCTTTTGGGAATTCTCAGTTTTTGATCATGTAATAGTGCATAACTTATTGACATTTTTTCTCTTCAAAAAATAAAAGGTTTTTTCTTATTAATTTTGGAATTTTTTATTAATTTATTTTTCTTATGTGTAAATATTTATTTTTTTTATAAATTCCACGTAGAATTCATTAACCCAGCCAGCATGACATCTCATCACTCACCGAAGCTCCGGGCTCCGGTGAGGACATGCTCCCGACGTTTTAAAAAATAAAGGACCTTTTGCAAAAAAAAAATTCCGGCGAGGGACTTAGTTCAGACGACGAGATAAAGACAGGGACCAATTTGAGGATTATGCCTTTATTTTTCTTTGGCTTTGTTTTTGTTTATTATTGATAAGCCAAATGAATTATATTGAAATGAAGTACAAGAGATACTTCAACCCAGTACAAGAATGAAAAGAGTACAAAGGAAAAAAAAAAAGCAATAATTTTACATGCCAACATCAATGATCCACGTGAGAACCCACCACCCACCACCTCCATGGAGACAGATTAAATAAACCATGTCTTATTAAAATCTTACCAGGAAAAACCCCCTTAGAAAAACCTGGTCAAGGAAAAAGAGTACATGGTTTAATTAATCAAGAGTTAGGGCCCGTTTGGTGGTCAGGATATGATATGATAGGATATGATATGTGAACATGATATCAACAGGATAGGATAAGAGCAGGATAGACTCTTATCATATCATGTGTTTGAGGTGCACATGATAAGGACATGATATGATAAGGAAAAATGTATCAGATTTATATTTGAATAAAAAATACATTTAAAATTGATCATTCTATTAAATTTAATTTCTTTACATTTTCATGAATGAGTATATTTTATTATAAATTAAATTAATTTAAATTTTAATAATTAGCTTATTTTATTGTTTTGAAGATACCCTATATTTCAAATAAAATTATGCAGTTAACCGATTGGTTTTCACTTAGTTGTGAGACGTGATAATTAACAATAAAAGTTAACTTAATTAAGAATATTATTATTTCAAAAGTACTTTATATTTGAATTATAAATTATTATATAAGTAGATAAGTAGTTTTAAATAATAGGAGATGAAAATAAAAAATTAATCTTTTACTATTAAAAAAATCAATATTTATAATCAATGTTTTTCACTTAGTTGTGACACGTGATAAACAATAAAAATTAACTAAATTAAAAATATTATTATTTTAAAAATACTTTATATTTAAATTTTTATATAAGTAGATAAATAATTTTTAAATAATAGGAGATGAAAATATTAAATTAGTCTATTATTATTAATAAATCAATATTTGTAAGTGAGTAGTCTATTTTACTATTTATGAATAATAATTTTATTTATTTTTTATTTTAGTTAAATTAATATTTTTATATTTATTAATTAATATTATTATAAATTATAAATTATATAATAATAAAATAAATTAATTTGGAGTTAGGATACTGAAAGAAAATATATAACTGGTATCCTATCCTGCTCTATCCTAGCTCCCCCCTCAGGATAACTTTTACACATGACTGACAGGATAGGATAGGAGACAGGATAGTGTTATCATATCCTGCTGGCGCAACAAACAACAGATAACAAGAGGATATGATTATTATCCTGTCTTATCCTATCCTGTCCTGGTCACCAAACGGGCCCTTAGTCTCCAAAAAGGACTAAATACAAGAAACCGAGAATGAGTAATCATTCCTTGCAACAGCCAAAGGTACCAAGTTTATTCCCATAAGAAACATTTATCCAGCAAAGCCACGGGACCCTTCTTCTCATGTTATCAAAATCTCAATTCTGTCATATTCCATGGAAGCATCATTCTAGCAGCAATGAATTCCATGACAGCCCCCTAATTATAAAGACAGTAGGCATGTGCGTGGATTCAATTTCCACTCATACCATGAATAAGAAAAGTCATCCAGTCGTGTCCTTAACCATTGCCATGTTGTTACCTGAATCTGTTCTAACACTTGATCTTTATCCAGCGCCCCATCATTGAAAATGATCATGTTACGCAGCCCCCAAATTGATCTTATAGTTGCCAACCAGATTTCAATTTCGCCTAGTTTTTCCGCTTTACTCCTCCCAGCTGAAGGAAATTGCAGTAAATGAATCTTTGGATCTGAAACCTGAGCCGTGAAGACACCCAGCCACGCGAAGCACTCATACCAGATTATCATTGATTCAGAACATGAAAAGAGTAAATTCGAGCCGGATTCTTCCTCCAAACCGCACAACTGACAAAGTGCTTCCTCAGTCGTATGCAAGACTTGTCTCTTGAGCAAATTGTCACGAGTTTGAATTCTTCCCAGCAATACTCTCCATACAAAAGCTTTGATATTTGAAGGAACTGGCGCAGCTCAAATCCAGTTAAATACAGGGTCTGGTTCATCTAAGTATTGATCCTGCAAAAAAACATAAGATGAGTTAACAGAATAAGTTCCTTCACATCTAATTTCCACTTCCATTTATCATGTTTGTTCTCTACCAATCAAACCCCTTGCAAGACAGCCAATAACTCCTCAAGCCAACGCACCTCACGGCCCTGTAAATTCCTCCTCCACCGGAAAGTCCACTCCCACACCCCATCCACCCACTGGCCCATATTCTTCACATATTCCCTTTTTTGACATGACAAATTGTATAGACGCCTAAAGCGAAGTTCTAAGCACCCTTTTCCCGTCCAGTTTTAAGTCCAGAACTGCGTCTCATTACCTTCAAAGACAAATTTCTGCAAACTGTCCCTAAACCACAACCAACCATTGTCCACACTAATTGACTGTATCTCCCTCCACCAAGCTGACTCGCCGCAAGAGTTGCAATTTGCCTTAACCACGTTGCACCATAATTTGTCCGGTTCAGTTAAGAACCTTCCCTAAGAGTGTCATATTGAATAGCCTCCAATCCTTAACACCAAGGCCACCATGAGTCTTAGGTTTGCATTCCTCTGACCATTTGACCCAGTTAATTTTGTTACCAGCATTAGCACCTCCCCATAAAAAGCCCCTCATGATTCCAGTACATATTGATAACACCCCAACTGGAATTTTAAAAAAAGATAGAGGAAATAGTGTGGGAGCAGATAAAACACTTTGGATTAAACATACTCGTCCTCCAAAAGATATGTGCTTTTGCTTCCACGGAGAGAGCCTCCCCCTCATCTTTTTGATGACTGAATCCCATAGTGACAAACTCTTCAATTTGCAGTGAAGAATAGTTGCAAACATGGTTGTCAATCTCTAGAGATTACCTAATCTCGTAACGTAATCTCGTAAGAGATTACCTCATGCAAAAATAATACTTTTAAAACTATAATAATGATTAAGTCACACTAATAGTACTAAAAATCATCCAAATTATCCAACAATGACAATTAAAATCATGCATAAAATTACCAAATATCCAAACCTAAGGTACATAAGTCATAACAAGTTAACAAAACATCAATACGAGTTAGGATAAACTTTAAACAAGAACAAATAAGTCACTAGTCATCCAAATTTAAAATCCTACAACGCCGTCGAATTTAGAACAACCAGAATCATCATCTCCATCATCACCATCAAGTTCTTCCTCAGATGAGATAGACCTAGAACCTCCAACATTAGGATCAATAACCAAATTCTCAATGTTGTCTTGAACTAATTCAATGATATCCACAATATCACCAATATCATTCTCCTCTACATCTACCTTTTTAGTTATCCATTCATCATCATATTGGATTTCATCAAAAAGAGGAGGAAGCCGCGTCGGAGGAGGATGAAGTTGCGCTGGTGGTCGTGCGATAGGATGAGTGAAGGTTGCGCATGCAGAAGTGAGAGAAGAAGTGGAAAAAACGACAGAGTTGAGTGGCAAGAACGAGAGAGATGAGTGAAAGCCCTAAAATTTGTGGGTTAAATGACTAAAATAGCCTTAGACAAAATATTTTTTGACATTTTTAACAAAACAAGCTAATCTCGTGGTAATCACGCGATATTACACGAGATTAAGAGATATCTCGAGATATCAGCCGAGATTTGAAAAAACAGTTTTTACCCTCCGCTAGTTTCGTTTTTGGTACGTGATATCGTAATCTCGTAAGAGATTAAGAGATATCTCTAGAGATTGACAACAATGGCTGCAAATCTCCCCAAATAATCACGTTCCACCGCCACCCCTGTTAGCTTACTTTTATGGAAATTTACTTTAAGGCTGGAGATGAGTTCAAAGCATCTCAATACACACTTAATTGTCTGCACATTCTGTATTGTTGCATCCCCTACAAACACAGTGTCATCTGCAAACTGTAACATAGAAACATCTATGTCAGAATCCCCTCCAAATGAGAACCCCTTGAATCTTCCCATGTTTACTGCCTGTGCGAAAAAAACTACTAAGGCCCTCATCCACAATCAAGAATAAGAATGGAGCAAGTGGATCGCCTTGGCAAAGGCCTTTAGTCATCATAAATTCCTCACAAGGGCTCCCATTTACTAACACAAAAACAGAGGTCGATTTGAGACAACTCATGATCCATTGAGTCCATTTTCTACTAAATTGCATTCGCCCCATCATATATTCCAAGAACTCCCAACTCATTGAATTATAGGTCTTCTCATAGTCAACTTTGAATATCAATGTCGCTTTCTTCCTTTTCTTTGCTGCATGAATTACCTCATATACCACCACCACACTATCTAATATATTCTAGCCTCCCAAGAAAGCAAACTGATTATCACTAATCACCTTTGACAACACCCTCCTCAACCTCAATGCACCTTTGATACCACCTTATACATACAACCAATCAAAGAGATGGGTCTAAAATCATTTAAGCCAAGCGGAGAATTTACTTTAGGAATCAGAGCAATAAACGATGCATTACTGCCTTTTGGCCACACCCCTCTGCTCCAAAACTCATCAAGTACTCTAAGAAAATCTGCTTTTATTAAATCCCAAAATAACTGAATAAATTTAAAATTATAGCCATCCGGACTAGGACTTTTATCTCCACCACAATCCCATACAACCTCCTTTATTTCTTCCTCACCAAACCTAGAAGTAAGCAACACGTTATCGGCCTGAGATAGAGTTTTAAATGGCACACCATTGAGCCATGGGCTAGCCCACTTAACAGATGCAAACCGCTTTTTAAAAAAAAAATTACTCCATCCTTCACCTTGGTGGTATCCTCCTCCCAGCTCCCATCAATCATCAATCCTACAATCGAATTTGAGCGCCAACACCAATTAATTAAAGAATGAAAGTACCTTATATTCTGGTCTCCCTCCTTTAGCCATTGAGATCTGGACTTCTGGTAGAGAAGAGATTCCCGGTGCTTGAGAACTGACCAAAACTCACTAGTCAATTGTCTTCTAGTATCCACATCTACGCTAGACAGCCCCATATTCTCCTCCTTTTTGTCTAATTCGTTGATTTGCTGCACAATCTCATTCCTCCTACTCTTCAAGTCTCCAAATACATCTCTATTCCATTCTTTCAATTTCATCCCTTTCAGCGTCTCTTTAAGCACAAAGGCTCCCCATCCTGTTGCAGAAGTCTTTGTCCATACCTGTTTCACCAAATCAGAAAATCCAGGGTATTTTAACCACCAATTTAACACCCTAAACGGCTTCGGGCCCCAATCCTGAGAGATGGATCTCAATAGTAGTGGATAATGATCAGAAATATCCCTATTGAGACCCACCTGTTCACAACTAGGCCACTGCATTAGCCATTCATGTGAGACAAGAAATCTATCATTTTTGCTCTGGGCTTGTCCATTCGGCCTGTACCATGTGTATTTACATCCTGCCAGCGGCGTATCTAAGACCTCCATCGCCTCAATAAAATTATCAAATTCAGTAATTTCGCGCCTTTGTGATCCATGCTCTACAGCTACACCCTTGCGCTCTCCCTCTGATCGTACTGCATTAAAATCTCCGCCCAAGCACCACAATAATGACCCACAACTAGACCTCCAACCCATTAATTCACGCCATAGGTTCCTCTTCTCCTCAATTATGCAAAGAGAATATATATTCACAACCACAAAAACCTGAGCCATATCCCCCCCCCCCACCTTCTTATCAATCCAAGAAATCCTTGACCCCTCACTCAATCAGTCAGATGAAAAGCACCCTGTTTCCAAATACACAAAATTCCACCTCCCCGATTCACTGTCGATGAAGCCTGCCACACAAAATTTGTATCTCCCCATACCTAAGAACATATCTATACATCCAAGACCTCAAGTTTTGTCTCATGTATCAGTAGCATGTCAATTTTCTCTTTCACCACTAGCTCCTTGATCACCCGTCTTTTAGCCATGCTTCCCACCCCTCTCACGTTATATGATAAAAACTTCATTGATCACCAGTTTCTTCCCCTCTTGTGTTCCATAGCTACCAATTTTGACAGAATAATCCCTTCATCCCCTACGACCGTAGCTCCAAATGATTTTCCCATCTCCTAGATTTTTCGAGCCTCACCCTCAACATCTCTGAGCCAAATCGACTTCTGATGATGGTTGCGAGTACCTGAGGTAGATTTGCTGGTAGAAAATAGTGACACCTGGGGACTGCAGCTTCCTTCCATATCCGCAGAGCATCTCTGGCTTCCCACGACACCTAGGTCAACTTGGGCATCGCCACTCCTCCTCCAATAAGTGCTTTGGGGACGTCGAAGTAAGGTGAATGGAAGGTGAGATGGTAAAGGGTCTCTCACAGAATCAGATGAAGAATCATGGCAAGAGAGATTAAGATTTAGACGCTCCTTTATGCTCTGCTTCTTGCGTTTTCTATGGGTATTGACCCCATCTAGAATTGACTCGCTCGGATCCCCATCCACACGAGTTGGGTCATGAGGCTCTTGTCCCTGGACCGGGTTATCTCGACCCGCTTCTACATCCTGCTGCCATGGACTTATTTGATTCAGGCTAAGCCCATCAACACCCAGATTTTGATTGTCAATTTCACCCCCCTCCCTGCACATTCTCTAAATTGCCTTCCACTTGTCCCTGCACATTCTCTAAATTACCCTCCTCTTGCCCCTCAATTTGAATATTATCAACAACCACGTTGTCTAATTCTGCCTAGCCCACCGCCTCATTATTAATTCCCTCATTTTCAGCAACGAATGATGCCCTCATGATTGGCGTTTCAGCAATTGTAACGGGAATAACTGCATCTCCCTTGGAACCATGACTGGTACTCTCTCTAATGGAATGATTTGAGTTCCAAGGTGTATCATACCAGTCCTCGTGCTCGTCTAAGTTCTGTTCACCTTCCACGCCGCTGATCTCCGATGCCTCCGGCGTGACCGCTCCGCCATTCAGGGACCAATCTGATTGCACGACGTCTTCCTCCTCCAACTCATCCAAACTACATCAATTATGTTGCTCTGAAAATCCTGACTCCTCCATCACCCTAACTGTGTATGTGATGCCATTGACCATTATCTTCGTTGCTAGGGTAATGAAGTCCATGGCTGTTGTTCTAATTTGCAACCTTGCAAACTCTAAAACAGAGAATGCGCTCGTCCTTTCGTCAATCTTAATAACATCTCCAAGTTGCAAAACAATGTGCTTGAAGCACTCAAGAGACCACATATGTAACGGGATCCCTGAGCAGCGAACCCACGTTATCCTGTTTATAGGAGCAATCATTGGTGACCATGGTTTCACCGCCTCTAAAAACTCCCATAACCAAAACTCCCATCCTTCCCCTTGTGACCATGGTTTCACCATCGCCTCTAAGAGTCCAGGTTTTTCAATGTCCCAACGAAACTCCTTGTCAGCCACCCTTCCCCCTGTGGCACCTCCAGTCCATTCCACAATTCAAGTCTCGCCATGCCACTCTTCTCCGTTGTTCCTGGTTTTTTCCCCTCACCTTTTGTCCCCTTCCATGATCTCACAGCTTGTGCATAGGACTGGAACTTCCTCCTACTGTTGTGTTCCTGCCACACACGAGGTACTTTGGAACCAATCTTCTTTCGTATGTCCCGAGCTCCTGTCCCCTGTGCTGGTCTTGATTCTTTGGCATATCTGGCAAGGTTAACTTGCACCTTTGTAGCACCAATCACTATCTGGGCAAGCCTCTTTTCAAGTCCCCATGGATCCCTCACATCACGAAACTTAACAAAACCAAATCTCATCCCCCTCTTATTTCTCCTATTTGCTGTGAAAATATCCCATACTCGCTCATACCATGGAAAAACCTTCCACATGGCTTCCACCCTGTGATCATCAGGGAAGCTAGAGAAGAAATATGACGTGATATTCCCTTGCCCCCTGCCATGGACCATCGTCCACCCATTGTCGCTGTGTGCATGGCCTTCTTTCTCCCTAACGATTCCCCTCCCACTCTCCCTCACTCTCTCTACCTTTCTCTCTCATAAGTCATAACACTATTATTCACATTTTTGGGTTATTTCGCTATCACGTGAGTGCCTCTCACCATTTTTTCTTCTTTTTTTGGTCAAGTGCTTTGTATATATAATCAGTTGGTTTGTACTTATCTTTGGGCTTCGGCCTCTTTTAATGAGATGCTCATTAATTTTGATAAAAAAATTACTAAATTAGTACATTGTTTCATTATTTGATTCACTAATAATTGAATTTCTTAGTATTTGAATAATTGCTCAAATGATTTTAGGATACTATAGATATGGAAATAGTTCTATCTTTTATTTTATATCAAATCTATTATCAATAACGTTTAAGTTTCAATTTGATATCGTGAACTTGGTAACTATGGACTATTCCTATATATTTGAGTTGAGTATTTAACTGAAAATATAACATATTTGTCATTGCAACAGATTATTCACACCGCAATCACAGCACCGGCAACCGCGATCGCAGGTCGCAACCGCAATTTAAAACCCTAAGTCAGATGTCAAGTGTGGGCAACTAGACCTAGGCTTAATCTTGCCCAGACTCAACAAATATATTGGCTCCGCCACTGGGCACCGTTAACAATAAAACCATCTTAATAGATTCTTAAATTTTAATAATCATTACAATAGGTCATCTTGTTAATTACTTTTAAGTTCCAAATAATTGATTATTGCTTTCTAATTAATTTCCTTTTTAAAATGTTTAAAAACTCACAAATAAAGAAAATGGTTCGAGAATAAAAGCGAATTGAAAGTTATAATAAAAGTGATTCAAACCATTTCAAAATGCAGCAAAGGGAAATTAAATTGCATTTCTTATTATTAATTGTCCTGTACATAAATATTAATGAAACTGTCATTAGAAGTTTATACTTAAATTAAAGTGTTTGCAGTAAAATCCAATAATCCATGATCAATGATACGTTTGAGCTGTATGTTACCGAAAATCCCCCGATAAGTTTGTTTTTGTTATTTGATTTTTTATTAGAAAATAGTCAAAATACTATTAATAAATTGTTTAAAACTTAAAAATGATTAATGGTCAAGATTATTAAGCATTGATAAGTTAAATTTGGTTAACAAGAAGATCTATTGTAATGATTATTAAAATTTAAGGATTAATTAGGAAGATTTTATAGTAGATTGTGCTTATTTGCAAAAGTTATAAAGTTTAAGGTAGTTTTATACATTTTTCCCTTAATTTTAACTTCTCAATTTTTTTATCACCATTAAAAATTATTTCAAAATTACGGTATAAGTGGTAAATCACTATTTCTTTTTGTGCTTCCCCACAATCATAGCCTGCTGCCTAATTGAATAATGCCGCTGAAAAGTAGAAAATCTTGGGTGGTACGGTGGCCGGTAGCATCAAATTAGTTGTATAATATTGTCTTAAAATAAAAGTGTTTGTTCAACTAGCACATCTTTTTCCAGCAATCCGATTTCCTAAAATGAAGAGTTATCAAGCTCAACCAGGCAACGTGCGGAAATAAATGGGAAACCAGTTTCTGTCAAGTTTCAAGTGCAAAACATTAATTTGTTCCTTCCTTGTTGGTGTATATGTACCAACCAGTAGCATGAGAACATCAGAAGAAGCAAGAACACCGCTTGTGTGTATAACATTCAATGGCACACATAACTACATGTAACTACACCGTAGGGGGCTTGTGGCCTAAGGCCTATCCCTATCCCCTTAAATATTCAATTCAATTGATGGTTCAACTTCAACACACTAAGTACATAGCAAATTAATGGTCCCATTTCAACGTCGTGGCTGGTTCACAAGCACAGTTAACATTGTCCCATTGCTTGCTTGCTGTGATGCTATGAAATATAGGTCTGTGCGCGCCCTTGTTGCTTGGAGCCAAAAGCCGGGACCATTATACAGCTCCTAAAGCGTCAACTATGAGCTACTGCGCTTCAATGTACATAACCTACCTTTTTGGCCACTTCTCGTAGAACGGTTTTAATTTGTGAGTTTTATCTAGTATGTTTTGTATATAGTACTAGTATGCATGATAGTCCATTAACAAATCTCCATTAGACATTATGTTTAAAAGTTAAACCGTTTTACATATTGAAGTTATGAAAATATCATTGATAGTGTATCCCCCACAGCAACTCCGGCCCCTACACATGATTTATGCTTCCACCTAATTCATATCCGACCATTAAAAACTACCACTCAACTTGGGGTGTCAAAACGGGTGAATTTGCCTGGTCCAACCCGCCAATTATTCTTATATCATATTGCTATATTTGTGCTCTGGTAGGGTTTTCTAGTTAATCTCTAGTCCTAATCAGTCCTAGGTCTAGAACAATAATGGGACAGGTTGACCCATATTCTAGAAGTGAATCAGATAATGTACGTATTCGGCTCTGCTTTTATGGAGGATTGGTGCTATGATGAGGTTTTATCTTAAACCTCTTGAATTATAGATATTGTATGATTAGATGTAATTCGGGCTACAAAACGAGGAATTGGGTGATTTCAAAACAAGATGAAAGAACAATTCTTAATTTGTGATTTTGACTCAAGAAAATCACCAAAAATGGATACGTATAACTCAAGATATGATAAATAAATAAATAAACAACTCAAAAACAGGGCAGAAACTGAAAATAAAAAAAAGGATGAAACTGAAAATAAAAAAGAGGATGAAAGAGATGAAAAAAGACGCCACAATCAAATGAGAATCGCCACAAGAAAAAAAAAATTGTAATTAGATCGATAAATAGTTCACTAAATAACTTAAGAGAGAATCTAGTCTCATAAGGAAACAAATTCTCAATTTGACTAATCTGAAAGACTTAATTCATATTTATAGACTTAGTGGTCTGCTACTTATCCCACTAAGCATTTATGTTCCTACTAAAACTTTTAATTACTCCATTAACTATTAATATCTTCACCAGTAAAATGAACAATAATTAAAAGCTACTGATCCTAATAATGGCTTAAAATTTTATAGAAGACACACAAAAACTAACTTGAGGAAATACAAAAAGTCATCAGAAATTTCACTTTAAAAATACATACAAGAATTCAAAGAAAAATAGAAAGTTCTGGTGCCTACTAGGGTGGGCAACTTTCAAACTGGTCCACCGGTGCACCAGCCTTTCAAGTCGTTAGATGAGGGATAAAAGGATAAAAATGTAATTGATAACCCCTAAGTCAGTCCCCATCTTCTTCTCTCTGAGTCTCTAGTTTTGAAAGGGTGTAGATCTGTTTCTCTTTGATTGTGTCTTCACCAGTGCCCAAACTGTGTTTGAGATTTAGAACGAAGCTAAATTTGAAAGCTCAACCACTCTTCTTCCCTAGATGATCAACAATTAATCTAAAACCAAATCATTTTTTTTTTTTTAAATTGAAGGCATGAAAGCTAGAGAAATTATCGAAAGCAACTTGAGTTCTTGGTACTGAAAAAAATGGTTTCGATGGAAACACAATATGGTGAATAAAAACAAAACATATGGCAAAACCTCGCCATGAATTAAGGAAGACAGGTTCAAGGGAGTTATGCACAATGAATTCTGCAAATTTGCATACACCAACTTGCATACATCACAGTAATAAAAATAAATCATTCTTCGGTACCAAAATGGCCGTGTTTGAATTGATTAAGGTGAGCATTTGATTCATCAACTTCGCCCCCAACCCATTAACCTCCCAAACAACATGTCTGTGACAAAGATCCAGATTTGACTCCCAAACTCGCCGATTTGACTCGCAAGTCGCTGGATTGCGACTCGCAGGAAACGCTGGTGGTGAACCTGATGCTGTGACCACCGGCAAAGATTCAGATTTCCACATGCATCTCCGATCCATCTCAGATTCAGATCCACCGTTTTCTGTAATTTCTTGTCTTTTTTTCTCATTTAGGTTGGATCTTTATGGGTTTGTAACAGATCTTGGTTTAGAAACAGAACTAGAAACTGAAGGATTTGAAGATGACAACGACGGAGTTGACGGTGGCAGAGGAGGAGGAGGTTGGTGGGGTTTCGCCGGAAAATAGAGGAGAAGATGGTGGTGGCGGCCTCCTCCATGGTTGCTTCCAGAAGAAGAACAAACGTGAGGAAGATTGAGAGAGATGCGTGAGCGTGACTGAGCGTTTCTTTTTAGGATTTAATTTTTTTTTAGCTTTTGTAAATTACCAATATAACCATGAGTGCACCGGTGGACCAGTTTGAAGGTTTCCCACCCTAGTGGGCACCCCGAAAGTTCTAATGTGCTTCTTTGAACTTTTTTAGTTCTATTCCTTCAATTTTCAAGTGCCCCATATGTTCTTGTCACGCGGGTTGACCTGACAATAAATAAAAGTAAAAAACATGAATAAGTATTTAATACAATTAAAACAATGCGAGTTGACATTATATATATATATATATATATATATCTGATAAACATTTATATATTTATGCAATGTAAAAGTTCTTTAAAAATTATTTATGCAATTAAAATTAAAAAAAGATAACTACACAAGTTTGATGATAAAGTCACTCGTGCATTGCACGCATGGGTACTCAAATAGTTAAGGGAAGCTTACAAACTCAAAGATTAACTAATTAAAGAAGACTAATAATATTTATTTAAAAAAAAAGACTAAGGTAGGGTTTGGCCCAACTTATTTTTGACTTAAAAGTCACTTTTAAGGTAAAGTTTGGCCAAACAGATTTCATTAAAATTTTCTTTGACTTAAAAGTCACTTATTTTTACTGAAGAAAAACACTAAAAGTAACTTTTTAGAAAAAGATATTGTGAGGAACTTTGAAAATAAGGAGCTTTTTTCTAATTTTTGTGAGCCCAAATCACGTGAAATCCTTGGCCTCTGTCTGGTTTTCCACTCTTCATCTTCAATCCCTCATTATATCCTTCGTGGCTATGTCTTTCACTACTTTTCCTCTGTTAAAAAGCCAGCTCTTAAATCACACCAAATCACCATGAAAACAACATCATCTGGCTTTTTCACGTTGGAATCACTCACATCAATAGATTAATTAGAATTTTATTGTCAAAATGAATATATGAAATTGAACCCTAAAACTGAAAAGGGGATTAAAAAAGAAACGAGCACAAATTACTCTAGTTTTGCTTCGAATAAAAGATAAAAGTGGTGTGGCGTCTGAGAATTCAAACTCAATTAATTAATTGATTGACTAAAAATTAGGAGAAGCTTAAGAAGCAGGTAGAAGAGAGGGAGAGACCAGAGTGTGGTATTTAATGGCTTGGATGGAGAGGTTCTGTTGATTCATGGCGTTGGTGTAGAGATGTGAGAGTTGGCGATGGTGCAGAAGGTGGAGTACATGGTCCGATCCACTTCGTCGAGGCACGTCGCCACTGATTTTATCTTCTTCCCCATCCTCCCAGACAGAACAAACAAATTCAGCCCCAATTTTTATATATTAATTAAATTAAAAAGTTTAAATATGAAGCTTTTTTAAAAGAGTTTTATCAAACAACTTGTAACTTAGAAATAGCTTTTAAGTTATAAAAAGATGAAAATTGACAAACAACTTCTAACTTTTATTCAAAGCTCTTATTTTTATCTTTGACTTAAAAGTAGTTTTTAAGTCTGAAATAAGCTGGGACAAACAAAGTCTAATATTTACTTACCCCAATTAAACTAGCAAAGGTTTGAACTTTGAAGATCCTTTCATGTCCACTAAAATAATAATAATAATAAGGCAATAAAACCAGCTGTTATCTGAGGAGCAGACCTGGGAAAGTGAATCTAGCACTATTAGTAGAGTACATTACTGTTGCCCAACATGGACCGTAATAGCACCCACACACTGCAGGAGCCGACCGTAGTTGCAGCTTTTCTCTCTTCAACTAAATTAACTGAAACCAACACCGAAATTACCAGAAAGCCCCTACTTTCTTTCTTTCTTTCTTTCTGAGTTTGGCTCGCTACCCGAGACAAAGTTCGGAACCCCCCACCAAAATTGCGCTCCCCCCTTTCACAAACACGTTTTTGGCTCCAGTCACAAGCCTTGGCATTGGCATGCCTTAACAGTAACTAACACCCCCCGTATTTATTACATTTACTATTTTGCCACTCCTCTCACCTTCACCTTCTCTATGAATGTGCATATTTATATCACCCCCTTAATTCCTCGCTTGCATCCAACCACCGCCACACACACACACTCGTTTTCTTTTCTCCTTCTCCATTCTCCAAGAGACACTTCTTCTTTCTTTCATATATTTTTTCTAGTCAAGGTTTGCCATCTTTTTCTTTCAAAACTTTGTTGTTTCGCTTTGTTTATTTTATTTCCATCTATCTAGTCTACTACAATATTTTATTTATTGAAATTTGAACTCCAGATTCTCCCCTACCCTACGTTTCTATTTTATTTTTTGTTTTAATTGCTTTATTTGTATGTTTTCATATTTCTTGTAGTAATGCTGAGGAAATGGAAACAGCTGCGACAACACACACCGCTTGCTCTGTAGTGGAGAAGAAGAAATGTTGATGCCTTCCTCATTGCTCTGTGTTTCTCTTTTTGAAGGTACTGCATTTTCTTCTCTTGTTTTGTGTGACAAATGAGTCACCTTTTTATAGCTAACAAAAGAAACCATTATTCACTTTAATTTATTTCCAGAGTGACTATGAATCTGAAGGTCAAATGCATATTTTGTGAAAGGAAAAAATTGCTTTCCTTTTTGGCCCTGTTGCATTTATTACTTTTTCTGGAATAGTGAAAAGGGGCTGAGATTTTGTGCTTTGCTGTGTAGACAGTGTTGTTTCATGCCCCCACCCCTTTTTGTTGTGCAAGCAATTTGCGTGTGCCTGATTCTTTTTGCTTTTCATTTTCTTTTAGGTGAGGGTTTGCATTGTTTCTAGTGGATTCTGGTCATATGAGTGTGACAACATTAATCATTTCTCTTCCCATAAGAGTTAGCTTCTTCTAGAATCACTTCATACAGTTAGACGGCGATGGATGGGCGGCGGCATTCTGTTGACATTCCCATTTCTAAAACTCTTGTAGCACTGAGGAGGGTCAGGTCATTGAGGGATCCATCAACTAATTCTATATGCAAACGCTCTTCTTTGATTGACAATGTGCAGTGGGAGAATGGTTCGGGTAATGGGATTTCTCTATTGTTTCCGGAGGCTAGTAGGGAATGTGATTCTGATGATAATGTTGATTTCACATCAAGGAATTTAGGTTTTAAGGGACAAAGAGTGCAGGATGCTACTGATTTTAAATTGGACTGTGGCTTGTTAGGTTCAAGGCTGAAACCTAGTGGGATGTCATTTCAGGACAGCCAACACAACGACGATGAGCTAGTTTACTCTAATCCAAATAGGCAATGCAGTTCAGGAAATAAATCATCAAGTGAAAGCTGTGATAGCAACCATGGGGGTGAGGGATTAGATTTGGCTAGTATTGAGCCTCATAGTAATAATTTCAGGGATGGGGAATCATGCTTTATAGCTACTGCCAAATCATCTCAATTAGGGAGAATAGATCACTCTAGGTCAGACAAAAAATCTCTACGTGCGAATCAAGTAAGACCAGCACAAGTAGAGGGTGGTATTGTTAACCATGTAGGCAATCCTTGTCTTTCTGTTCATGATGATTTCTCACCACACAGCACTTCAGTAGATATCAATCAAGATTTTGATGTTCTTGATAATAATGATAATGGATGTGGAATAAGCTTTTGTTGGTCAAAATCACCGAGGTTTAGAGAATCAAATCTTTACTCTAAGATAGAAGACCGTCCCTTGATATTGCACCAAGTTGATGACACTGATCTTCATGGAGATAGAAACATGAGACACGACGGTGGTGACATTAGTCCAACTTTGGAAACTCCTAGAAGTTTATCTATGAAATTCAGGCCTAATTCATTTAGTGATCTGGTGGGACAGAATGTGGTAGTGAGATCTCTTTTAGGCGCCATCTCAAGAGGAATGATAGCATCATTTTATCTGTTCCATGGTCCACGTGGTACAGGCAAGACATCTGCTTCTAGGATATTTGCTGCAGCACTGAATTGCCTCTCTGTTGAGGGGCAAAAACCATGTGGCCTGTGTAGAGAGTGTGTTCTGTTCTTTTCTGGAAGAAGTAAAGAGGTTAAGGAAGTGGATTCTGTGAGAATCAATCGCACAGACCAGGTTAAATCCCTCGTTAAGAATGCATGTATCCCTCCCATTTCCTCACGATTTAAGGTTTTCATTATTGATGAGTGCCAGTTACTGAAGGCTGAGACATGGGCGAGCCTTTCGAATAACCTAGAGAACCTTTCTGAGCATGTGGTTTTTGTTATGATCACTCCTGATTTAGATAAACTTCCTCGAAGTGCAGTTTCCCGGGCTCAGACCTATCACTTTCCGAAGGTTAAAGATGCTGACATTGCATGCAGATTAGAAAAGATTTGTGTTGAAGAAGGTCTTGATTTTGATCAGGCTGCTTTAGACTTCATTGCTGCAAAATCCTGTGGTTCTGTTAGGGATGCAGAAATGATGCTTGATCAGCTGAGTTTGCTTGGTAAAAAGATTAAACTTTCATTAGTTCATGAGCTTGTAAGTATAGTGCTTTTGGTCCATAAATTCCCTCGAAACTTTCTTCATTTTTATTCCCTCAATACTCAGGCTTGCCCTTTGTTGTTTGCAGACTGGGATTGTTTCTGATGATGAATTGCTCAATTTGCTGGATCTGGCTTTGTCATCTGACACTTCAAATACAGTTATAAGAGCTCGAGAGCTGATGAGATCCAGGATAGGTCCTTTGCAACTTGTATCACAGCTGGCAAATCTCATTATGGACATCCTTGCAGGGAAATGTGTAGATGGTGGTTCTGAGGTCAGAAGTAAATTTTCTGGTAGATATACCTGTAAGTATTTTAAAGCATAAATTATCATATTCTATTCAGATTTAACTGAACTGAATACATTATCTGTGTGTTGAGAAGTCTCACATTGATTAGAGATATGGTCAAAAGAGTTCTTATTAAGGGTAGAGCATCCCTCACCCTAAGCTAGCTTTTGGGGTAGAGTTAGCCCTAACCCAAATTCTAAGAGGCTGTTTTATATATTTGCACTCCATGTTAGTGTCTATACTCTATTTCTGCTCATATCATATTTTTCTTGTCTGACTGTTTTTTTCTTTTCTCTATCATAGCGGAAGCCGACCTTCAGAAATTAAGCCGGGCAGTGAGAATACTTTCTGAAGCTGAGAAACAGTTAAGAATTTCAAAAAACCAAACAACGTGGTTAACTGTAGCTCTACTGCAGTTAAGCTCTGTAGATTATCCTTCCGTGGATGTAAATGATACAAAGTTGTGTTTGAGAGGTACAAGCAATGGAGTTGGGCTTTACTCCCCCACCCCTCCAATATTATTTATATTCTTTTAATTCATTTTCTCCTCCTAAGTGGCTGTCTTGGGTGGGGTTAACATAATGAAGTAGTTTCATTGGTTAGAAATTTCTATTTCAAGCTTTACCTTATTCCTTTAATGGATATGGATGGTGATTTCTTCAATACATGATCTACAGAGCAGAGCATGGAGCATCTTGCTACAGGTCAGTGTGGCGACAAGTCATATAGATTAGGAGTGCAGGAGGATCACAAAGGAACATTGGATGCCATATGGTATAAAGCTACTGAGATATGTCAATCTGGTCAGCTCAAAACTTTTCTCAGGAAGAAGGGGAAGTTGTCTTCACTTCATGTAGATCGCAGTACATCATGTAATTTCTCATTTATGTTTTATATTGCGCTGCTACTCTTCATTAACCATTCATATTAAAAATTTATTACACCAAAGTACAGCCATTCTCTTGTGTTAAATTCATTGTTTGGTCCCACTTTCTCTGAGAGAAATTTGCTTTTTAATTGTCTAAATTGATTCTCTTTTGAAAAGAAACCAATTGTCTTAATTGACCTCTCTGAGAAATTTGCTCTTTTAACTGTCCAAATTAATTTCCTTTCAAGGGGAACTTCAGTCCCTGCTTTGTTGTTTGCAGTATGCACTTTTCTCATCCAAGTTTATCATGGAAACAAATAAAGGTTTTACAGAAATAATATTTATGATCAAACAAATATGTGCCTTTCCATAATCTTGGTCAGCTATTTATATCTTTCACCTTGTATATGTGAATATGCTGAACTCATTTGTCATCGGTAGCTCTTCTGCTTTTTGGAAAGAAAAATTGTAGTCATATTTCCCAAACATTGTTAATACTCAGTGCTGAGTTAAGTAACGAATGAACAAAAATACTCTTAATTTTCAGGGCTTGCTATCGCCGAGTTGGAGTTCCGCCATCGGCACCATGTATCCAAGGCTGAGAAGTCATGGAAATTGATTGCAAGTTCGTTGCAGTTCATATTGGGTTGTAACATTGAGCTGAGGATCACTTATGAACCCCGTGCTTCTGATTCCAAGTATGCCAAACTGAAGAGGTCATCTTTCAGTATCTTTAGCTGTTCACGCAGAGCACAACAGAAATCATTATCGTCTAATGGAAGCGAATCAGATTATGCTGATCACGTCTCTCAAAATCCCATGATAAAGGATAAAACTCTAACTTCCTCTGATTACCATGGAATGGATGTTGTAACAACTTTGAGAAGCTGCAAAGGGAACTTGCTGAGCTCAGGAGAAAGATTTTTGAATAGGTCTTTCCAAGAGAATATGGGGACATCATGTTCTGAAGTTGATTCCTCTAAGGAAAAAGGAAACAGATGTGCACATTTAGTTCCATCAGTCCTTGAGTCAGATTATCAGTCCAACTGTTTTCCTCAAAATCTCTGGCTTCAAAAGAAGTTCCGTTCTTCATATTCATCCAAGTCAACTTTGCAGGGTATCTAACAACAGGAAGATTTTGCTTTGTCTGTGCCGAACTGAACTGTACATGTTCTGAGACACACCTACACTTATGAACCCAGCATTTTCTCCAGTAGCTCTAAAAACTGCATCAAAGCCATTGAGAAAAAAAGTAGGTTGACTAGTTTTTCTTCTTTGTAAGCTTACATTGTTAAAATTATTGTGACTGCAGTTATAGTAATAACCTAGTATAGTTGGGTAGAATCAACTCAATTTACATTCATGTGATGCGCTTGATTAAAAAACATGAAAATTTGATTCAACATATTGAAAATACATCTAGCATATGGGATTCATTTTTATGTTAACTTCTGGTGTTCTCCAAGAAATAAGCTACTTCTCCGATCATACATTCTAACGGTAGGTGCCACAGTCTAAAAATGGTCAAGTCGAAGAAATGCCTGACATTCTTTGTTCCTAAAGATCCAAGAGAAAAATGCAAATAATGATGATGATGAATGATTAATAGAACCTAGACTAAGTAGAACACACACTTAAAATTAAAAACAAAATTAAAACACAAAAAAGGCTAAAACAAGTGCAAGGTACCACGATTGAACAAAATGCAATGCGCGAGATGGTAAAATTGAATTGAATGCTTTGTTGTTTTGTCATATTAAATCACATCTTGTTGAGAGAGAGAACTTATGTGAACCTTACAAAAGGTAGGTAGAAATTTTGTGGAGTGGATCTTTCCTCTTTGAGTGAAAGTTGGAGTTGGTAGATAACTGACTGATGTGACTTGTTATGACAATGTTGTACTTTCACTTTGTCCAACTTGCCTTTTGTATCTCACGTGATACACTTTAGGTCTTCAAGCTATATTTTCTCTTAGACATCCTTCAGCTTCTTCAGCAGACCATACTTGCTTCTATAAGAGTATGAACATTGGCCCTTTCATTGACTAGTTAAAATCATTGAACGATGCTTTCTTCAGACTAGACCAGACTTATGCTCTTCGGACGATAGAGAGTATGGACAATGAGTTCCCTGAAAAGTTGGGACATAAGATCTATTAGAGAAATTTGTGTGTTTCATAGGAATGCAATCAAGAACGTTGTTATTACTCAAAACATGAGATAAGAGAATTATGAATATGTTTAAACTTTACAAGCCTTTCACAAAAATTTACTATGTGCATACCTAGGTGATTATGCTTATTAGGTTAAGGATGTGTTTGTATTAAAGTTGAGTTCAATGTGAAAATCATTTTATTCAATCCAACTCACAACTCATTTGTTCATTAAAAAAATATGTTTTTTTATTGAAATTTGTGCTATTGTGAGTTCAAAGTTTGGTATCTAAACACACTTAGGGTCCGTTTTGTGTATAAGATAAGCAGATAGAATAGGATAGTGTCATATCATGTTCTAATTTGATGTTTGTTGCGCCACCAGGATAGCATGACTCGATATTGTCTCTAATCCTATCTTGTCGATCATGTATAAAGGTTGCCCTTAGTGGGAAGCTGGGATAGAATTTTGACAGGATATGATAACAGTTTTTAATTCTTTTTTAGTACCCTACCTAAATTCAATTATTTCAATCTTTATATTTTATATAATTTATAATAATATTAATTAATAATTAAAAAATATTAATATTAATAATATACTAATTTTATTATTTATCAATTACTAACTGTTATTGCTTAGTTAAAATCATTTAGCTACTCGTAAATTTAATTAAAAAATAAGCTAATTTATTAATGGTAAAAATATTGAATTTACTCATATAAAATAATTAAATTATAACTATCACTTGCTACTTCTTATTTAACATTAATTTTTATTTATATCATAATAAAATAAATAACATTATTATTCAATAACAATGAAATGAACTACTCACTTATAAATATTGATATATTAGTATAGTAAATATAGACTAATTTTATATTATCAGTTACTATTATTTAAAATTACTTCTCTACTTATAAAATAATTTAAAATTAAATATAAAGTACTTTTGAGAAAATAATATTTTTAATAATATTTTTAAATTTTAATTTTCTTTAATTTTTTATCACTTGCCTCATTTGTTAGTCGTTTATCGCGGCGGTGGAAAGGACGCAATAACATGACCTTTGAGATGAGCCCTTGGACTCCTTAGGAAGCTCGGAGACATATAACTGAGCATGATGAGTGGATTATATTCTTGGATCAACAGTTTGGCGAGGATGATACCTGACTGGTTGGTAGGTGTTGGAAACCTCCGCCCATGGGCTTCGTGAAGGTGAATGAATATATACGGTAGCTTTCGAGATCTAGCTAATTGTATGGAGGTGGGGGCATCATCTGTGACGATCGTGGACGCTTGCTTCATGGCTTCTTCTCCTATATTGAGGGTGGTAATACTCTAACGACTGGCGTGTTAAATTTAAACGTTTACTCATATCGTTTGTCATATTTTGTACGATAGCAATTTTAAGGGCATAAGTGAAACACTAAAAATTTCATATTGCAGGAACACTTTGACTTATTGTCTATGTCTACCTTGCTTTGTCCAAGCCAATCTACTTACACAAAAAGACAGTTCAACCCCTGTGGAAAAGTTGCATTCTACTGGTTAAAGAAGATCAATGGAAGGAAGAAGACCGTCTAAGGAAAGAAGATCGTCTGAAGAATGAGCGCAATCTTTTAATCAGAAATAGGTCTCAGACAAACTTGGAGGAGAAGTCTTGTTAGAAAAATATGTGATCTGACAAAGCACAATGATCAAAGCTTAAGTACAACGTTGTCACCATCACATTGCCATATTTTTTATCAACGAATAGAAGCAAAGTCCAAAGCTACCTACCAACTGGGAAAAAAGTCTTCATCAAACAGTGTCATACATTTAATGCATCTGACATCAAGTACACAAAAACATTGTTTGATCCAATAAAATCTTTGTGAAGAACAAGCTCCAACAGCTACAATCATTCTCACAAAAGATCAAGGAGTATAAAAGCAAGACTTGAAGATTTCAAAAAAAAAAAAATGATCCAACCTCTATTGAATCATTTTGAACGATCAAAGTCTACTAGAAGCTAGAAATCAAGACAAGCTTAAGAGTCAAATCTTTTGACATCCTCTGCTTCAAGAAGGAGAGAACCATACTCAAGAGTCAAATTCTCTTATCCAACTCTCTCTAGATTTACTGATTTAGAACATAAAGCTCTTAGAGTCAAATCTCACATCAAATACTTTATAGTTCATGAGCTTGAAAGTCTCTACTATCTCTCTTGTGAGAAGAGAATCTTGTAGAACCAAACGATCTTGAAAATATCTTAGGAGAAGTCTTGGACAATACTTAGTGAAGGAGAAATCCTTAGAATACTTGTTTGGGAGAAGTCCGGGAGAATACTTGGTTGGGAGAAATCCTGTCTAATACTTGTAAGGAGAACTCTTGGATAATTCCTATTGGGAGAAGTCTTGGTGAATACTTATAGGAGAAGTCTTTTATACTTGGATAGTGAAATCTTGGTTTAGCCAAGCACTGGACGTAACTTAATCGTTTGTGGGCGAACCATGATATATCGCTGTGTTTCAATTATTTACTATCTTACTCATTTATCCGCTGCACTAAACGTTTGGGAAAAGTTTTCTAAAACTGACAATCCTTTGAAAAACCAAAGTTTTAGAACAACACAATTCAAACCCCACTTACATGTGTTCTATTTTTACATTTCATGACGCTGGTGCGTTGCCGTTGGGGGAGGGTCTTATTCTTTCTTTGGAAAGAGGGTCTAAGGAGGTGATTTGTGAGGTGGACTGTGAAATTGATCTCTTCGTTGGAGGATGCAAAAAGTAGAAGATTTTGCCTAATTTTTCGTGACATTAATGAGCTTCTAGGCCGGAATTAGAGGGTGGATATGATCATGATTCCCAAGGGCACATTCAATTAAATTTAATAGAATGATTACTTTTTAAAAAAGTTAAGAAAATGAATTTTTTAAAAATATTATGTAGTTTTAATTCAAAGAAAATTTTGATATATTTTTCATTTTATTATTATATTTTATCGTTATCATATCAACCTCAAACACAACATATGACTAGAGTCTAGGTGCTCTTCATTTTAAAAAAAAAAAAAAGAGAGTCTAGGTGCTCTTATCCTCATTTATCGTAGGGTTAATCCTCTACTTGGTTCCTGTGGTTGTGTGGCCGTCTGAAATTAGTCCCTCCCCGAAAAATCTGAAAATCTAAGTCCTCGCGTTTGAAAAAGTGTGTGTAGCAGGTCCTCGCCGGAGGGACTAATTTCCACACACTTTCCAAACCCGAGGACTTAGATTTTCAGATTTTTCGAGGAGGGACTAATTTCAGACGGTCACACAACCACAAGGACCAAGTAGAGGATTATCCCTTTATGGTATCCAATCTGTTTATCATATCCTGAACTAGCAAAACAGCCTTAAATTTACTCGTCATTTTTTCTTACCAAGAAGAAAGTAGAGTCGTGAAACGGGTCAAAGTAAATAAATAAGTTGAAAAGAACAGAGAGAGGAAGCAGTGTGTGTCCATGGCGGAAGAGAGCAATCGCATTCGCAGCGTGAGACTGCTATGCCGCCACCCAAAGCATCTCAACAAAGGATCCGACCCGGGAACCCACTATTGGCTTATCGGATCCCCATTCTTACCGCCACTCACCATCGTCTCCATCCTCCGATCCTCTTCTTCTTCCCCAGATTTACGCAAGGAATCCGAGGACCTTCAAACCTTCATTCCCAAAGGCTTTGAAGTCATCGGAGCCCTTGCCTCCGGCGACGCCACCGATGCCCGTGCTGCCATCGACGCTGCCCGTGGATTGAGGAAGCTCCTTTACGGCGGAGGAGGAGGAGGAGCGGGGGAAGACCAACCGCTGATCGGAGCGGTTTCGGGGCCGGATTCCGGTGAACTGCGGTTTTTTGTGTCTGAGGGTGGAAATGCGACTAGCCTTGAACCTGTTACGTCTGTGGTACATGAACAGCACCCGGAGAAGCTTGTGTGGGAGAATGGTTGCTTGCTTCGTTGTGAGCTTCCGATTAAGTTGCCACTATATTACCCTCTCAACAATCCAACTGGTAGGTTCTCCTTTCTCTTCTTATTCTTCTTGTTTTGTTCAATGAATTGACTAGTTCTGCAATTGGGTAATGTATATTGGATTTCACATTTGTCATTTTCTAATCTCCAAAATGTTAGTTTGAAATTTAGAATTGGCAATGTTGTGCTTTGTACTGTTTCAAAAACCACTTCAGGTTTGTATTGGCCAATCGATACCAAGGTCAAATCACTTTTTTTTTATAAGCAAAATGCATTGATACAAGCAGGAGGGGTGCTTGAACATTAGTAGAGATAAATACATCAATGCAGAACCAAACAAGTTCAAATCACTTATATATTTATGTTGCATACAATTGTCTGTTTGCAAGTTGAGTTTTGGAGGGAAGGAAAGGGAGAGCCCTTCCATTGTTTGAGAGATTTTAAGAAGGAGGGGAAGGGTTTGGTTTATTTCTATAAACCCTTCAAAAACCCTCCAAAACCTCTTCTAGTTATATTTTTTACTTCCCCCTCCCCCCTCTCTTGCCCTCCCCTTCCTTTCCGCTCAAAGCCTCCCTCTCCCCTCCCCTAAAAACTCACCAACACACCCTTAATAAACAAAATAAGGCGTAGGCTTTGTGAGGCGTGAAGTGGTTATTGGGCAGGATACCGAGTTCAAGTTGCTCTCTCTGTCTTGCTTTGATCGAATAGTACCTTTCTTGATGGAAGTGATGGAGCACAGAATTCGTGCAGTATGCAATGAAAGGTTTAGCTGAAAGTACTGTAATTTTAGTTCAAGATGCTATACAAATATTACATATGAGAGAGATAAAAGAAAAACTGGGACATGAAGTATAGTGGGCACAAACTAAGATCTAATGTTGAATTGGACATAAATTAAGCAGTCAATTATATAAACCTTTATTCAATTTAGTGTAAAATAAATTGTGTAGGTCTTACTGTACTGCTGGGCAGGATAGCATCTGGATGTTGGTGAATTATAAGATGCATATTACACTATGTTGTATGTTCTAATTGCGGTAACTGAGTACAAATTTTGTTCCACAGATATTGAGAAAGCATATGTACGGGCAACGGAAGCTGTTATTGCCAAGTTAAGAGACCCTCAGGCTGTGTACTTATTAGAAACGTTTAACAAAACCTCTCCAGATCTACCTCCACCTGCCATAATTCGAGGTGTACAATTAGACTTTTGTGCAGACCTCTCCAAGATCAGGCCTTTAACTAAGGGTGATGATGGCTTTGATGCAAGCTCACTGTTGTGTTCGTACTTTTCCAACAAAAGTAAAGCAGGCTCAGAGGTTTTTTCCGTAGAGGTATTATTCTTTTTGATCTTTGACCCATTTTCTTTTTAACTGTTTATTTTTTTTGCTTATATTGTCTTATTAGTTATTGTATTTATGATTTAGTCTGTGTCTGGTCCTTTTCCCCTTTTTACCATGTGCTTTATGAATAGTCAAATGACTACCGTCGTCCGTTTTTTGAAATTTCCTTTTGCTTAGAATGCAGATACCATCCATGTTGGTGTTCTTTTTAGTAGCGTAGGGCCATCATCAGCATTTGCACCTGTTGCAGAATATCTTCCAGGTCAGGATTTATACTTGATGTGCAATATTTTCTCATTGGAAATTATGATTTACTTTACTTTTGTGTTTTTAGCATTTTTCAATTATTGCTTTCAGCCCAGGAAGAAGCTAGCCTCCTTGTTGTGGATATTAAGCTAGACGTACTCTGCTATTCTTCTTGGAATCTTCCATTGAGATATGCAGTATCTAGTTTAATCATCCCTGGCTTAATTGACCAGTTAAATAACCTGCAGACGTCGATGTTGCCTAACCTTTTGGCACAACATCCTCAGGTGAGGCTGTGCATTCATCTTTCCAGTTACATAAGCTTGCCTTGGTTCTACTATTCCACCTTGACTCCAATTCCCACGATCATCATTTTCCTATAGTTAATGGATGTAAAGTTACTTATTGTCATTTCTCTATCCTATATTTGCCCAATTTGTGATAATCTTCTGGTATGTTTGCAAAATGCAAATACATATTACATAACTCTCAAATATGTATGTTATTTACTTGTGTATACTCACAGATGAAAGCGGCAGAATAAATCAATTATTACAGTCTTTATTTGTGTGTGTGGTGTGCGCACGTTTATGTATGTATGTATGTATGTACGTATGATCATTCAGCCACTCATGGATTGTCAATGCATGTCTTTATTTATGTATAATATGTATATATGTATTTTCTTATGATCATTGAAGCGCAAATGGGTCGTCAATACATGTTTGTATTTATGTATAATCTTCAACCATACATGGATCTTCAAGAATTAACTTCTCTCATACTCTCAACAAATATGCTACATTCCAATGCCATAACATTTGTCTGAACCTAATCAACCTATTCTGCTACATATTATCTCATATTGAAATTAAGATATGAAGAAAATCATTATTCCTCTGCAAAACACTCTAGTGATTATTATATGTGATCAATTTGAAACTCATGAAAAAAATGATTTTACTTGTGTCAATAATATGTAGTAATTTCTGTTTTATTCGTTTTTTTCACCTTTTTTATTCATTTAGTTAACATTTTTTATCATGCTGAGGTTTTGTTTTCACATATTTATATAAAACTTACTGTTCTTATGATTGAATCACAATTTATTTGATTGTCAGCTAAAATGTTATCACTTTAGTCCTCCTGGGATTCTGCATCCAGTAACTGTTTTCTATGAACTGAGTTTTGGGGAGACAGAAATGAAGCAAGGTGTGCTGCTGAACTCTAGAATGGATAGGATTCTTCACTTATACTTGTGTATTGTGTACTGTTGGTAAATTTCAGAATGGAATTTATCTATTGAATGTGCAGGGGTTTCTGTTTTGCTTTTTCATATATGATCCCAGCATGGCTCGATGATTTATGAATTGTTTGTGGTTTCTGCAGTTGAAGTTAGGAGATCCTTGCACTCAAGGTTGGGACTACCTTATGATCGTCCCCTTCTAAGAATTGCTAATGCCCTGGATTTCTCAAAATTGAAAAACAGTGGTATTGTCTCTCTACAGAAAGGTAATATGTACATCTAAATGAAAAGTTCTTTAGGCTCTATAGTTGCTGAAAATCATTGTTATATCTGTCTTTTTCCTTTTTGTATTTTCTGGTGATAACTCCTTCACACTTTGTATATTATATATGTAGACTAATCAATATTTTTTGGTAATATTAGGTTCAGCTTTGCTAAGAGATGTACACATTGGGATTCCAAGCAGTGGGAGTAAGTTGCTATGATAGTCTTTGCTTATTCTTCATATAATTCTTCTGTGTCTCATTTGATATTGTTATGATTTATGCAGTTACTGGGGGAACCGTTTCCCTTGTTCAAGGTTCCTATGAATACTTTCATTATCTTCAGGAAGGATATAATGATTCGGTAATTGCAATTCTTCTGTTTCATAACGGATGTAACATTTTCTTGAAACTATGTGTCTTCTTTTTCTCCTGGCCTTGCTTGAAATATCTGTGGTGGAAATTTTAAATTCCAAGACTAACACCAGTTGCTATTGCGAAGTAGTTTTAGATTATCAATAGCATAATCTTGTCCTGGCAGTTGCAAATTACTGTTTGGATACATGAAAAATCATTTTAGACCTAGTTTTTTTGTATTATCAGAAGCTAATCACTTACGCCTGCTTTTCTAGGGATGGGGTTGTGCGTATCGCTCTCTCCAGACTATCATTTCATGGTTCAGACTCCAAAACTACTCATCCATAGAGGTTCCTTCTCATAGGTATTTACAATTTACTTCTTCTAATGGGTTTTGTTTCCAGGGGAGATATCTTCATTTATTTCTTTCAATTGTCATCACTCATCAGGCTTTAATATTGTGTTGCTGTTCACATTTTATGGATTTGGATTATTAAATTGGTCTGTAAATTAGTCGTTTGTGATTAATTTGCATGGAAGAAAATTTAATCAATCAGTTAGTCTTGCTGATGTTGCTTGTTTAAAACAAGCCTATAAATGATTTATGCATATGATTCAACCTGACAAACCTACAAATGTCTCAGAGAAATACAGCAGGCACTTGTTGAGATAGGTGATAAAGATCCTTCTTTTATTGGGTCACGAGAATGGATTGGGGCCATCGAGTTGAGCTTTGTTTTGGATAAACTTCTGGGTGTAAGTGTTCTGCTTGTTAAAATATTTGTTGATGTTGAATTGTAGGTTTATAAATAACCTGTATGTATACTATAGACGGAGTTGGGCTTTTGGGGTTTCCGTGATTCCGTCCAACCGGACATTGTGCTTATGTTTCTCTCTGGCTAGAAGCCTAGAATCAAGATATGTTGAGCCTCCTATGGTCCCACCCCAGAATAGGGCTGGATTCTAGATAATGATCTGATACTGATACTTAACAAAGGGCTGGGTTCTTAATGATTTTGATAGGGCTTTTTGCTTTATTTAACAGGTTACTTGCAAAGTCATCAATGTTAGATCTGGAGCCGAGCTTCCTGAAAAATGTCGGGAGCTAGCGTTGCACTTTGAGAGCCAGGGTACACCTGTTATGATTGGTTAGTAGATGCTATATCTTTTTTCCCTTTCGTCTACTTACCTATGGCGTCTCCTACTATGAGTTGGCTTGAAATTCCGCAGTAGTATATTTTTCAGTTGCTTATCCACTTTGCTGTGAATTGTGTTATGTTTGTCAATATTGCTCTGAGAAATTATTGCTAGGTTGGTAGGACCAGTGGTGACACTTCAGTTTCTAAATGCAGGTGGTGGTGTCCTCGCGTATACACTCTTGGGGGTGGATTACAATGAAGCAAGTGGTGATTGCGCGTTTTTAATACTTGATCCTCACTATACTGGCGTGGAGGATCTGAAGAAAATAATCAATGGGGGATGGTGTGGATGGAAAAAGGCTGTTGATAACAAGGGAAAGAATTTCTTCTTGCACGATAAGTTTTATAATCTACTGCTGCCTCAGAGGCCCAGCATGGTTTGATAGAATCGGATTTAGTTGAGGGAACTGACTCCTGTTTGGTGCACAATTTCTTGAAATGGAATGGTAATTTTCTCTAGTTACTTGTGGTTGGGACTGGACAAGTTCGTGTTTGAAAACCCAATAGAGTTTGGTGCACAATTTCTTGGAATGGAATGGTAATTTTCTCGTTACTTGTGGTTGGGACTGGAGAGTTCAACCAGTTCATGTTTGAAAACCCTAGAGTTTAACGGGAGAAGTAATTCTGGGAAAAGCTACTAGGATAGCATTTGTGCGAGTCCGATAAATGATTATGGGAGGATTGAAAGAGGATCCAAACATAAGTTTTTGTTTAAAATCCTCACCTCACTTTCGGGTTAGTGATATTCTTACATTAGCATTATGTGACCATAACTTACATTTAGGCCTTGTTTGGAAGTGTTTTCCAAGTCCATGTTATAGCACAAGCGCTTATATACGTGTTAGAGCTAGTAATCTACTTATAAGTTGTTTTGAATTTATTTTTATAAACTGCTCAAATTACATTATGAATAAACGCTCATACCTACGTAGAACCTAATTTGAGTTTATTTCAATAACTTTATCAAAACAAGCATTTATGCATCAAGCACTTGTCATAACCGTTTTTAAAGGTGCATTTGTTTCAGATTAAATAATAATGATTTTTACCTGTCTGGAAACAGAGAATAAATTTTAGAGATTTTAAGAAAATCATAATTTGATTTAGGTGCCCACTAGGGTGGACCATTTATATTTTGGTCCACCGGTGGACCAGGGGTATTTTAGACTTTAGACCTCCTCTCTTTCTCCCTCCCACTCTCCCCTGTTTCCTAACCTCCCAAATCACTCTGCCTTTTCCCCTCCTTGTCGTTCGCTGCTCCAGCGGCAGCCGTTCTCCTCAAACCGCGTCCTCCCCGACCACCACCGCTTCCACCAACCATCGTTGCCTCCATCGACAACCTCCTTCTCCACCGCCATCAAGCTTCAACCAAATATGGAAATAAAACATATGTAGATCTGCACCGATCTAGAGAGAAGAGTTTTGATATTTTTTCCAGTTTTGGTTGAGGCTTGATGGTTCAAGATCGTGGAATCCAGATTTGAGGATTCATATTGTGTCTCCAGTATTTCTCTTTCTAAATCCAGATCTGTAGATCTAACCTTTTTCATCTCTTTTCAATTTTTGTGTTCTGATGTATTCTTATTCAGTCATTATGATGATGGGGAACCCAATACAAAGATAAAACAAGAAACAATACATAGCTGCACAAAAACGAGAAAAAGCAAAAAAGGAAATTAAGAAAAACAAAGAAGAGACATTTACGGAGAACAACAAGAAAGAGCAAGGAAAGGCATATACATCTCCACGCTCAAAACACAAAGCACAAACACACGAGATTCCCAATAGAACTGGCAGCTCCTCCTGGAATATAATCAGAAGAATAAAAAATGAGTCCAACATGACAATCTCGATCAGCCAGCAAAAGAACAAGGACAACAACAGTTGGTGGTGCGGTGGTGGTTCAACCATCTAGTCTTTGGATCATGTTTACTTTTTTACCCTTTTATGTTTAAATGAATCCTAGCCACTCATCCTAAAGAATATTCTTCTATTCAAGATCCAATGGTGTTTAAATGTGGTCCACCGGTGGACCAAAATATAAATGGTCCACCCTAGTGGGCACCTTTGATTTATGTTTGATCACACCAATTTAAAATCACTTTTTTTTTTATCTGCTCTCTCATCTATCATAATAGATTTTTTGGATAAGCTAATCAAAGTAGTTTTTAAAAAATCATTTTCTCATAACTTGTTTTCAGCTTATATAAGTGAAGCATGTTGTGAATAATTAGATGACCATCAAGGTTAGGTGTTTGGGCCATACTAGAAAGTATAGGCTTGAGCCATGTGTATTTGTCTTGACCTAATGCTATATATAGAAGGGTGGTTGCACCAAGCAACACAACCCTAATTCCATAAAATTACTTGTCTATCTCTTACTCTTCTCTTCTCCTATCTTCCATCACTTGTTTAGACTTCATTTCATAACACGTTATTAGCACGATTGTTCTTCATCTCCTCAAGTATCAAGCAAGTGTGTATCAATTTTTTTTATCTTGTTTTCCATCTATATAGTTTTTCTTTTTTTTTCTTCTGTTTTATGGAGATTGATTGTTAATTATAATTGCGATTCCAAAAGAATCATAGTGAGTATGTTCAAAGTATGAATCCTGAAGATTCACACACATGGTTCCAGAAGAACTCAGGTGAAATTTTTTATGAATCCTGAAGATTCATTAGAAGATATGGAAGAAAAATTTCTTATGAATCCTGAAGATTCATCAGAAGATCTGGAAGTACCCAAAGTTTGCCCTCGAGACAAATTTCGGCAACAACTATATATGCAGGCTACACTGGATTTGTTACTCAAGCAAAGC
The DNA here is from genome assembly GCF_012489685.1 of Lotus japonicus. Taxonomy (NCBI): domain Eukaryota; kingdom Viridiplantae; phylum Streptophyta; class Magnoliopsida; order Fabales; family Fabaceae; genus Lotus; species Lotus japonicus. The sequence continues at coordinate 54,135,183 of NC_080041.1, forward strand.
AAAGGATGAATATATCAAGAGAGATAGCGCAAAGCACATATCATCAAAGCTCTTCTTCACTCACGATCTACAAAATATGGTGACAAAGACATCCAACAAATTCATTCAAGTGATAATTTGACAGACTTGTTCACGAAGGCCCTTCCGACTACAACTTTTGAAAAGCTTGTGCGAAATATCGAAGTTCGTCGGTTGAAAGATCTCAATTAAAATGCATTGTACTCTTTTTTCCTTAACCATGTTTTTTTTCCCATTGAATTTTTCATGTTAGGGTTTTTAATGAGGCAATGTACAAAGACGAGCTATAGAATGATGCACTATTTTCCTTCACTAGGTTTTTATCTCATTGGGTTTTTCCTAGTAAGGTTTTAATGAGGCACATTCTTAAGGGTTGGTCATCCAAGGGGAGTGTTGTGAATAATTAGATGACCATCAAGGTTAGGTGTTTGGGCCATACTAGAAAGTATAGGTTTGACCCATGTGTATTTGTCTTGACCTAATGCTATATATAGAAGGGTGGTTGCACCAAGCAACACAACCCTAATTTCATAGAATTACTTGTCTACCTCTTACTCTTCTCTTCTCCTATCTTCCATCACTTGTTTAGACTTCATTTCATAATAAAACGAACATTTTTAAAATTTTAAAAATGATTTTTTTAATTAAATGAAGAAATTTTAACTAAATAAGTTGAAATAAACGCACTAAGCTATTTATCCAAATGCACCCTTATTGTTCATACCTTGCCAGAAAATTTTGCCATTACTCGGGCTAAACCGTAGGTGAAAGTTATTTCTAACTCTAAATGCATTTAACTATCTGGAAATTTGTGAGAGAGATTTGAAGCACACTCTACTAATATTTGGGACAATAAAGTGTGTTTAATCCGATGAGTCACACTGCTTAACCCTCCAAGCAGGGTGGTTCTGTTAGGTGATCAAATCCACCAATCTACTAAACCAACGACTAGGCAATCTATCGGACCATTTTCTTTTTTTTCAATAATTTTTCTTTTGTTTTTTAAATGTTTTGGATGGGTTTTAACAGGCCAACCTGCAGCTTACCATTTTTTCCGTTACAATATTACTTCTTATATTTTAATTTTTTCGAGTAGGAATCGGCCAACATCATAACCCACTTTTGTTGGCAATTGCTTAAGGAGAATCGAAAGTGGGTCGACCTACTTGCCATCCCAAATGAGATCTAATAATTAAAGTGGAGGTACATATCACAGGAAATGTGGTTCTTCATCAATGCCTCTTTTGAGGAGAAAATCTTTTATTGTAGTTGCCTTTAACTTTGAAGTGGTTTAATTTAAAAACTTAAACTGCTTGGTGCGAAGCTTATCTGTAACACCCCGATTTCGGTGGCGTCACTTTAGTAACTCAAGAATAAAATAAAGCGGAAAAGCAGGTATTTTTTTTTCGATATTGGTTAAATAAAAAGACTTGCCGATATAAAGACTCATCCCAATCGCGTTTAACAGCGATTAATATACAATACAAGCACAGCCCTCGCTGCACTAAAAACATCGTCACGAGTGTCCTCAAGTGACGGTAAGTAACCTCAGCTAACTAAAAGTATTGCCCATCGGCAAACAAGTGCGACTCACAGATAGAGTCATAAGTTTTATAAATACAGTCCTCCGAAAAGTAAGTCAGCCCAAAACGGCTTCCAAAAAGACTTCCTACGTCCGACTACTCCATGCGATTCCCGTCTACGGAGAACCACACCGAAAGTAACCTGTCGGAAACTACCCGGTCCCAAAAGTACAAATGACGAATCAGAGCTATGACAGCAACAACCAGCTCAAAAGACTCTAACCACCCATATCCCACACTACTATCATCGACTCTCCCTCGATCAGGCTTGAAGTCCGGGTCCTCGTCGGAGGCTTCAGTAATAGTCATTTCGCTCCGGGTCTTTCCCGCACAACGAATCATCACGAACCGGCTGACGGACGCCTGGCAGCAGGCCGACCGCCCAAACACAAACATACAAACAAAGCCAAGGTGCGAGGGTCAACTCACAGGATATAATAGATAATACAAGCAACATGTGAAGAATTACGGGGTATATATATATATATAGGTTGTATATATACATGTAAGTTCTGTATCGTCTACCCTAAGGTATATACATAACATGTTATCAGATTTCTAGTAGCAACACAATATTCAATATCTCAACAATTCAACAAATAACATGACAATGTTCACCAATATCAAATCATCAAAATCTCAACATTATAAATTATATATCCTGCCAAATAAATAATTAACAGTTGTAAGCAATTAACATGTCTCAGACAAGATAACAAATAACAAACACATCCAGCAACTAAATTAGCATGAATGGTGCATGAAATGCAAATGCTAAGGAACAAGATGCAATCCGGAGGGATGGGCACCAACGAGTCAGCCCTAACACCAGCCACGGTGGGACCATTTCCGCTCGGGGTGTCTCTTATACCAAACAAAGTGTAGTCAGATCAGCAGTCCCGCAGGCCTGCCATTTCCGTCTGCTACCAAGAATCACCGCAGTGTTCTTACATGGAAATCCGGGTCTTATGACCATTTATGGAATCCAACGAGGTCCGGCAATCCCACCGTGTATTAACCTCAATGAGTGCATGAATGCAAGTGGTTAGCCAAACAACGTCTCCGACCTCACTCGTCACGTCGTCACGTGTTCTACCTAACTAATTGTCTCTAAAAAGCTTACCCTAAGGTAAATGTCGATTCTGCGACAAAAGACAATTAATTATAAAAAGTAACTCATGATGATTTCTCGAATCATCCGACTCATCTCCATCCGATGGTTAAAAACTGCTCAGCGAGCAAAAAGTACCAATATACTAGGAAACTACCCGTTTCCGGCTTATCCTCAAGATATCCCAACAACAAATCAGCTCATCGAGCGAAAGAGCATCAAAGTACTCAAAACTTATCAATTTCTCGGCTTATCCCATAGATAGCCCAAACAACAAATCAGCTCATCGAGCGAAAGAGTATTAACATACTCAGAAACTCATTCGTTTCCCCAAATCTTGGACTCGGCGACACTTCTCATTTTCCAAAAACTAATATTCATGTCATAAGCTCTTAATTGAATTTGTGATCTTTAATTAAAGGTTTAGAGGTTGTTTAATGTCTTATGAATTTTCCTCGTAAAATGGTTTCCATTTAGTTTTATCTCAAGTCCTATAAGTTCCAAAAGATCCCATAATCCCAAATAATTCCCAGAGAAGGTCTCAACCCATCAAAACAATGTCAAGGGTCCGAACCTCGGTCCGTCCCATCGAACTTCCTCAAAATCTCACAATAAAAGTTGGCATAACAGCCCGTTATCCTCACTCTGCCGAGTAACAGATATATGTGTACTTGCATATTCAAACAGTACAACCCAACAATCATGGCACATATAACAGCACATTGAGGAATAACCATTTAGCACTTAGCATATAGGGCAAATATCACACATCCTAGGTTAACCAGGTAGCATTTAGCATGTGAATCAACCTCAACAGCAATCAAGCAATAAAAGATTATCAATTGTCAGCCGTAGCCTCAGAAAACATTTTCCCAATCAAACACAATCAGGTGCATAACAATAAATCAAGTCGAATTCATCGACGCCTAAAACATTAGCTAGCAAGGTAAGTTGCCCTCACCTCGAGTTGTTCTAGTCTCACGGTGCAGGTCTCGCTCACAAGCTTGCTCAGTCAAGTCCAAGGTTTCCACAAACGAACCTTAGAGCAAACAAAGCAAAAATCAATCAAAATAAGTCAGTACAATCGAAACAATACTAACTAAAGTTAGACAAAGCTCAAGAATCTTCAGAGTACAACATTTAGGCACGAATGGAAGGGCTTTCCCCGAATGGATGAGTTTTGACTCGATTCATGTTTTGTACAAAAACACTTTATTCGCTAAAACGTGCATAACTCGAGCTCCAGAACTCGGAATGACACGAAACCGGCGCCAAAATTTTGACAATTGAAAGAGCTACGCAATGGCTCAGGTCATAGAGACCCAAAAATTATTTTTGGACACGGTACCCAAGCAAATAGGTTTCGGCCACTATGAAAAATAGGGTTTTCGAACTTTTTCTTCGATCTAAATCAATTCCTAGGTATTTTTAGGCGATATCTAGGCCAGGGAAACTCTCAGAAAAATTATTGGGTCGAAAACTATCGCAGGGGTATTTTGGTCATTATTTTCAACTCAGAATTTCAAAATTGGAATTTCGAAAAAAAAATTGGATGGGATCGATCCTAACGACATTTATAACAACTAATCCTACAAAAGCTAAGCTCAGTCGTGAACTTTCAGCTTAAAGAACGGAACTTTACCCAGAAATGGGTTTTTCCAACAGAAATTGATCCCGGCGGCATTTCGGCGACATTCAGCAGAAAACAACCGGATATTCACGCTCTAGAACACGTAGGCAATAAGTTTAGACACCAAAATCAGCTTATTTGGACAGTTTTACAAAAAGCTCAAAACTTTGAGCACAGAAAGACATAGCGAAAAGCGACAGAATTGACGATCAGAAGTAGGGAAAAACATCAGTACCTCGAGGTCTACGCGTAGCAATGAACGGAACGACGATCGGTCAAGAATTGGCAAAATCACTTTTCTTCCTTTTTCCTCCTTGCACACCCCTCGGCCGTGTGTGTGTTTGTGACTTTTTTTTTGTTTTTTTTTTTCATTTTTCATACTATATATAGGAAATGAAAAATGCGGAAAAATGAGAATTTCGCGATTCCGATTTTTCCTACTGATTCCAACGTATTTTAGACACGATATTCTTCCCGCTGAATCTTCTAATTCTCCAAAGAAATATCAGTATGATTTTTGGTTTTCGAGGCTTGTTTTTAATGTGTACCGGCTTAAAATGCACTTTATGATTTTGACCTCGGATGCAGAAACTTTCTTCTGAAGAAAGATTCGGAACGTCGATTAGAGTGGGCACACGCGGATGAAATCTTTATTTGAAGCTCCGAATAGAAAAAGTCTTCATCGTCCGTCGATTTTAGGGTTTTGAACTATCAGTGATTCGGTTTCGGCAAACTTCCGAGTATTGGAATTTGACGTTCTTACATTCTAGGGTTTCGTATCGAAACGCTTGTTAAGAGACGATCAAGAGAGGTTCTAACATTTCCCTGAAGATTTTTGGAATTAGGTTTCATCGTGTCCTAAAACGTAAATTAGCTATTTCCTAGCGTTCTTGACCTAGGTTAAAGCGAATACTAATCGTGCTATAACTTTTATCGACTTGGATACCATCCTTAGCTTTTTCCTGGACTTTCTCCTTCACAAATTTATTCCGTTCAATAGACACTTGTTCAGGTTTTCCTTCACGTTACCTCAAATTAATCGTGAAAAGAAATTTTATTCGATTTATTCCAAACTTAAAAACTTGGGTCTCACATTATCGATAACTTATAACCTTGACATTTCATATTTGGTCCCGACAATGAGAGGATATAGCCAATTTGTCGTATAGTATGTTTGGTTGTGAAAGAAGAGTGAGAGGAAAGAAACGGAAAGGAAAGAAAAAAATTAAAGTGTGATGAATTTTTTGTTTGTTTGATATGAGATAAAGTAGAAAAAAAGTGAAAGTAAAGAGAAGAAAATAGTATATTTATTAAATGACATAAATTAAGTATAAATGAATATGATAATTAATTTATTTGATAAAAATAGAATTACAATTATTCATCCTTAATAATATTGTTTGGTATTTTTATTATAAAATATAAATGGAGGGTATTTGAGTTAAATCGCACAAAATACATCTTCCGTGAACCTTTCTCGTCTAGATGGAGGGAACTAGTTTTTGTGTCGGTTCCATGCAAATTCTTACATCCTTCCTACTCTTTCTTGGTTACCAAAGAAAGGGAAACTCATTGGGATTTATGTTTCGTTTACTCTTTCCGCTCGGTTTCTTCCATTCCAAGTGAGATGATCAGAAGTAGCACAAGAAAGTGAGGGTTTGAATTGTGTCATCTAAAAACTAGGATTTCCAAATGATTAAGAGCTTTGTTGCTTGAGTTGGTGTCGTTTGTTGCAGCAGATAAAGTGATAGCAAAGAGGGAATCAAAGAATACCATCATTTTTATCCTGATTCACCCGCAGAACGATAGGGCTACATCCAGTCCTTGGCTATACCAAGATTTCAATATATTAGTATCAAGGACTTCTCCATAGAAGTATTATTGTCCATCCCTCTTTAGGCAATGTTGAGTATTCTTTCACCACTGCCTCTCCAAGCAAACCAAGTATTCTTTTGTCACTGCCTCTTCATGCATTAACAAGTATTCTTTTTCCACTACCTATTCAGGCATTAACAAGTATTCTTTTTCCTCTGCCTCTTTAGGCATTAACAAGGATTCTTAGGACTTCTCCTTACAAGTATTAGTAGGACTTCTCCTTACAAAGTTGATATCAGAAAAGTAACACAAGACAGGGGGGTTTGAATTGTGTTAAATTAAAACTTGAGTTTTTCAAACAATTATAAGTTTATGAAATATTTTCGCAATCGTTTGATGCAAAGTAAGCACACAACAATATATCATGGTTTACCCACAAACGATGGGACTACGTCCAGTCCTTGGCTTAACCAATATTTTCATTAAACAAGTATCAATGACTTCTCCTACAACAAGTATTAGATAGGACTTCTCCCAACCAAGCATTCGTCAGGACTCCTCCCAAGTATTCTACAGGAGTTCTCCTAACAAGTATTAGACAAGACTTCTCCTAGGTTCAAGTATTGTTCAGGACTTCGCCTATGATCTTTTTCAAGAACGTTTGGCTCTACATGATTCTCTTCTCACAATAGGGATAGTAGAAATTACAAAGCACGGGAACTACAAAGTGTCTAATGTAACGCCCCGAATTTCAGAGGTTACGGTAACAAGCTAATAAAATAAATATACAATATTTTCCCAAAAGAATGTATAAACACGAGTATATTTTTTTTCTTTTCAAATGTATTTCCAAAACATGTCATGCATACTCCCAACTACAAAGGGATTTACATCAAGCCTTGAACAAGGCGAGTACCCGAGACCCCAAATATAAATTTCTAAAATTGTTATGCAAGCTTAAACCAATAATGGTTAGCTCTCTAATTCAAGGCTCTAACTCTACACCCGACTCTATTCTTCAAGTCTTCCACAGTTCTTCAAGTTCTCCTCTCCGACTCGTACGAAGGTCAAGCTCCATCGAAGATTTTCCATCGCCTAATAGCGTTAAGCGCCCAAACAACAAGTAGCAAACAGAAAGGGTTAACTCCATACAACTACCACATATAAAAGAGAAAATCATGCTATTCAAATTTAATTACTTAGCATGGTAAATAAACTAGCAATTTAACTCAAATTAGATGACAACTATTCCTATCGATCATGAAATCAAATCATATATTTAACAACATAAACTAACTCGTGAATCAATAACTTAACAGTATAGATGTAGATCAAATTTCAACAAAACCAACAATACAAATCAACTCATATATCAACGTATCAGCAAAATAATAACATTTAAATCAAATAACAATAACCTCAACAATATAACATCGAATCAGATATCAAAAACCTCAACAATCATCAATTCAGATATCAACAACCTCAGCAATATAATATCAATTCAGATATCGACAACCTCAACAATACACCATCAAATCAGATATCAATAAAACCAACAATATGAGTCAATGAATAACGTCTCGAAAGACGGGACAATGATAGGACACACCTCCTCATCGCCACTTAGCGTCTCACAAGACGGGACAATGATAGGACACACCTCCTCATTGACAATCATAGGACACACCTCCTGATCGCCACTTAGCGTCTCACAAGACGGGACAATGATATGACACACCTCCTCATTGCCACTTAACGCCACAACGGACGGGACAATCATAGGACACACCTCCTAATTGCCTCTTTAGGACATCTCGAAAGATGGGACGATCCCGTGGGACATAACCACCTCATCGCCACTTTATAACGCTTGGAAAGACGGGACAATCCCGTGGAACAAACCCACCTCATCGCCACTTCAAGCAATTCAAAACATCTAATCCAACTAAGTAGTCACTCAAACAACAATCTCAAATTCCATAATCAAATCAGGATAATCACATGTTATTCATATCATCAACAAACATACGTCTCATCAAAATGCATACTAACTCAGCTCACTATTTCAACATAACAACAATCAAAGTATCAACAATAACCCTGTCTTATCCACTAGAAAGCAGTAATGACAGAAACCAGTAAACGGCCGAAGCCTCTCAGAAAACGGAGACACACGTCTCAATAAGTTTACTCGACCGAAGCTTCCAGAAAACACTTGGCACAAGCCTCAGAAACAGTCAACATAAGCAAGCATACAATATTTCAATCAACACCAATCAAATTAAACATCTTCATCTCAAGCGCATGCAGTGCAAATAAATCATGCAAGACTCAATGACACTCTAAAACTGAGTTACCCTTACCTTAGCCAATTTCTTCCTAAACTGCAACTTCAATCCAATCACATCTTTGTTTTCCACGTCGACTCACTTCCTTCTATTCTTTAGTTTCGCCGCGAGGCGCTTTCGTCCTTCGAACCCTTCACAAGTTCATATACTAAACCTTAGCCTCTAAGGTCACATCTAAAGTTCCAAAACAAGCTTAGCTAATCTTTCTAACTTACTTAGGCTAATGCAAATGCTTTATGTTTCAAGGACTAAAGTCCAAGAGAAAATATTTATGAGCCTTAAAGAAAGGACCTTTAAGAAATGCATTTTGCAAACAAGTCCTCAACTATAAGTGAGTTCTTTTTCAACCCTCAACCTTTACTAAATTTATCAAACAAACCCCAAGACTTTTTAAAACTCAAGTTTAACCCAAAACTTCTAAGCATATTGTGTTTTAGGCCCCAAAATTCTTTTCATACAATTTCTAACACTTAGAAAATCCACAAATTATTCAAGCATTTAGCAAAAATACAGCAACAAAATTCAAGCTAGGAACATCAAGCATGCTCTCGGCCTCATCACTTCCAACATGGCCAATAATTTTTTTCTTCAAAAACAAAGTTATACATAAGCCATCACTAGTAATTTCTTTGGTGGAAAAACACTTAGATCATCAAAAATTACTTTTCTACAATTTAAGAAATTTTCAAGAATTAATGTTTCACAAAATAAATTACATGCCTAAACTTAGAAAAAATCCAAGAACAATCTTTTCCAACCCTTTCTATGAAAAGCTATTTTTTTCTTTTCCAAAATCACTTCTGAGTAAAATTTCAACTTTTCCATAAATCATTTACATTAATAGAAAGCTATTACCACTAGGAATAACATACTAGAATCACTAACTCAAAGTTTAATTTTTAACAGTCACATAACAAGCTTAGCAAAGAGTAGAAAGAGATCCAAACAACTTTTTAGCACAACCTTTTCAAAACTTAACCAAATGGAAAACTAAAAGCATAGGTTTGAAGCCCTTGACATAAGCTACCTTGTTTGTTCTTTGTGTGAGAGGAGAAAAGCACGAAAAAGGAAAGCTTTGAGGAAAAATGGCTTCAGCCTTGAAGATTGGAGAAGACGTGATGGTTCGCTCATGAAAGGAGGCGTGGCGGTGGTGACCAGCGGTGGCTGTGGTGCTCGCGTGTTCATGGCTGTTTGGAGTGGCCATGGTTGGAGCTTTTGTATATGGTGGTGGCTCATGGGCTGGTTGTCCATGGAGAAGAAAAGTCAAGGTGGTGGTGGCTCTTGGCTGGACATACAATACAGCCACGGTGAGGAGGAGGGACGGTGGTGTTGAGAGGAAGAAGAAATGGTGATGGTGGCCAGCGGTAGCATCTCGTGGAGAGGGAGAAGGGGACGTGAGTGAGAGGTACCATGGTGGTGTGGGTGCTTCAGCAAAAGAAATGAAAGAAGGAAGAAGTGCTGCAAGGAATAAAAGAAGAAGAAAAGAGAAGTCTGTAGCAGAAGAAGAAAGAAAGATATTATGAAGAGAAAGAAGGGAAAGTCAAAAGTGAGAAAGAGAGTGGACGAGAATGAGAGGGAGGAAATCTGATTGGTGGTACCTTGACATGTGGGACATGGAGAGGGATATCCAAGGAAAAATGAGAAGATATTTACTAATCGGTACCAAATGATTTGGACACTGAATGATTGAGCTCTCAAAGTTAAGAGAAAAATATAAGGACGATATATTACTATATCAAAAATTATGAGAAACTCTATGAAATAATGAAATATAAATTTGAATCACTTTGAGCAAAATAAAATGATTCATGGACAAGAAAACGGGTAAGAACTTAACTAAAGAATAATTGTGAGACAATTAGGACAAATATGACGTTGTCATATCATGCGTATAAGCTAATTATAAATTATAAGAAAATGACAATAATACTTATCATTATTTGAGAGAAAAAGACAACTATCAGATAGCTCAGGCGGCGTTGAATTGAGTTTATTGAATAAAACAAAAGTTATGGCTTATTAAAAATAAGAAGACTAATGATACTATTTCTATTTTCAATGAAACTATAGAGAATAAAATATTTTAAAATTAATTATCATTTAAATGATTTCCTTGATTCGTAATTACAATCAAGTCAGGAAAATAACTTTAAAATAATAGAATATAAACACTCAATTATTTAATATAATAAAATTAAATAAATAAACTAGTTATTTATTTCGGGGTCTTACAATACTACCCACCAAAAAGAAAGTTTCGTCCTCGAAACTTGGTGTCAGAGAAAGCTCGGGAACGACATTCCCTCACATTTTCTTTCACCCTATAACTAGCGTCAGAACGCATCCCAAACCTGTGAGACGTCACAACGAATTCACCTTAAAGGTGACATACCAGACAAAAGCAATACCTGGATATCTATCAATCATCCTCGAATAGACCTAGATAGCATGCTAATGCTAGTGTACTAAGCATCAAGATCCAAAACCTAACTCAATCACTACATGAACGACCTCACAGGTATCGTCATGCTCTCACACTAACGGCTCAACCATAATATTCACAACCATAAACATCATGCTAATACCATTCTAATCTCGTCACAAGTTTCTTCTGCCCAAGAATCTCACACTAACGTCCATTTACCAACAACTCTTCAGTAATTGTCCTCTTAGAATCTAACAATCCATCAACGTAAGGAATATCTCAGGGGTCTTACATCTAAGGATTTGACTCTGGGAATACTTTGTGTTCTTGGTCTAGAGAGAGTTGGATGAAAATGTTTGACTCTTAGGAATATCTCACTTTGAAGCAGACAATGTCTAAGGTGTTAGACTCTTGGCTTTTTTTGAAAGTTGCTTCTTGCTTGCTTGAAGAAGATTTTCGACTTAGATGAAAATTCTAGCACAGTTTCTTGTATCAAAAAATCTTTAAGCCCTCATTTTATACTTCAAGAGCATCCAGAGTGTTGTTCCTTTGTAATGGTTGTCTGCATTTTAGCTCATGTATGTTTGTGCCAAGTTGTTGGACAAGATGTTGTAACATCGTGCTATGACATTTGTTCCTGGGAGACGTTCTGTTACTTGGCAGATTTTGTGAAGCTTTGTATTGATTACTTGGTGATCAAGTTAGGGTTATTGTTGGAAGCTTCTGTGCGCCGTCACGGGAGATATTAAGTGTTGTCAAACCCGGTTCAAAGGGGTTTGATTTGGAGTTAATTGTGGAAGTTTGTGTCTGCACCTTAAATCACGGTTTGAAGATCTTGTGCAGATATGTTACTAGTTTGTTTCTGAAACAACTTCTTGTTACTGTGTATGGACTCTGTGTAATTTAAGCTCAACGAAGACAAGGCCTGAATGAATATTACTTATGAAGACCCAAGAACTAGTTGCTAGGCGTGCTTTGTGTGTTTTAATTAGGATTTTATTGAGTTCATATTGTGTGTTCTCTTAGCAGCTTTGCGCCATTGTTGTAAGCTAAGAGTTGTGTTAGTTGTGTGATCTTCAGAACTGTCTTTGTACTCTTGTTAGAGTTCAATCATTGTGGCAGTGATTAAGAGTGAGAAAGTGAGAGGGACTGGGGAGTTCTGTTGAGACCTTTTGTGTACAATTTCTCTATAATAGTGGATTATCTTTCTCGGGTGAAAACCCTCCAGACGAAGGTGATATTGCACCGAACTGGGTTAACAATATCTTGTGTGATTTTAGTGTTTTTGTCCTTATACCTGCTTAATTGTTTGCTGTGATTTGTGTAATGTTATACAAGATGTCTTAGACATCTGGTAGAACATTTGTCTTGTGGTTGCCAGAATTTCACAGAGTTTGTTAAGAGTCGTTGGAGCGTGTAGACCCTCTTGAGTACTAGTTGTTGGATCAAACAGTGTTCTAGTCAGGTGCATTAAATGCACGGTGTCCTTTGCTGAGACCAAATGCTACAAAGTGTATCTTGTCAGCTGGTTGGTAGCAACGTTCCAGTCCTTTAGTGAGAGCAAGAGGAAACTTTTGATGGTGACAACGTTGCACTTGTTTCCTTGTTCAATGTGTCTTGTGAGATATTACGTGATTCTTTGCACTTGACTTTCTTTTTCAACAATGTCAGAGAGCTTTCAATTTCAAATATGCTGCTCTTCCTCTAGACATATCTTGATCTTCAGCCTTTGAGATAGACTATGCGGATCTTCGTTAACCATAGTCTTCTCAGACAATCTGTCATCTTGGTTATATCTTGCATAGTTTTGTCCCAAAGCGTATACTCTTCTTCTTTCTTCGATCATTCTTCTCTTCTCTTGATCATACGACTTAGCAGATTTGAATTTTCATTGCTTGAGTAGTCTGCCTTGTAACTTTGAATTTTCTTGTCTTGTCTGGACTATCTTCTATCTTGATCGATCTACTCTTCTATTCTTCAGACGATCTTGCTGGTTTGACTTTCTTTGCTTGTATAGTCTGCCTTGAGTGTCTTCATGTTTTGTCTTGCACTTAGTCATCAAACGATGGGGATGTGCAGGTTATTTCCTGAAATTAGTTTACATGAAATAATTAACCTCATCACTTAAACTCTTGGAAATTGTTATCATTCAAGATATGATAAATGATGTATTCAGCGTTTGAACTTAACAAAAGTATGTAGGACTTCTCCTCAAACAACAATCTTTCACGAGATCGTTTCCTTCTACAAATTTCTCTTCTTCTAAGAGTGATGGTAGATACATTTCAGCCCATGAATCATAAAGTATTGGAGATGAGGTTTGACTCTAAGACTACACCTTATGTTTTGTTACATGAGAGATTTCAATTAAGGATTTGACTCTTAGGAAAATATTCTCTTCATGTTGAAGCAGACAGTGATGATGATCTTTTATGAATTGTGAGCCGAAAGCTTCTCTTGCAATATCTTCAGATCTTCTCTTTATACTCTTGAATCTTCTGTGTGATAAAAAAAATAGTTGTTGGAGCGTGTTCTTCACAGAGCTTCTATCCATTGGATGATACGATACTTTGTGTACTTGATGTCAGTTGCATTAAATGCATGACACTGTTTGATGAAGACCTTTTGACCAAAAAGGTGCAGTCTGTCAACTAGTAGGTAGCATAGGTCTGAGCTTTTAGCCGTTAGTGTAAAGATGAGACAATTTGATAATCACACCATTGTACTTTCACTTTGTGGATTGTACTTTTTCAGAACATGTGATCTTGTCTTTCAAGACTTCTTCAAGAAGCTATTCTGAGCTCTTTTCCAACTTGAGCATAATATTTAATCTTCAGACACTGCAGCTTTCTTTAGACGTTATTCCTTTCAGACGATCTTTCTGCTTCCATCGTTCTTTTGTCTTACATTGATCTTTCTGCTTCAGTCGTCTTTTTTCTCTCTTCAAATAGTCTATCTGCTTCATTTATTCTTCTTTCCTTCTTTCTATTGGTCTCTTAGATCTAGATGATAACCTTTGACCAATCATTTGTAGCTTCTCCTTAGGAGATGGATTGTCTCACAAGTGTGTTGCCTAACTAAGATAGATAATAGAAAGTGTAGACAATAGGCTTTATTCCATTCCTTGTATGAAAGAAAAAGGAAACTTGATCTTGTCAACGTTGTATTTGTTACCTTGATCAACGTGCTTTGTAGAGTATCATGTGATTCGTTGCACTTGACTTTCTCCTCAAGAATGTCAGTGAGATCTCTTCAATTTGAACATGACGTTCTTTCTCTAGACATTGTCTTCATTGGTTAACTCTAAGATAGACGATGAATTTCTTCATTGAGTGTAGTCTTCTCTTCTGGTAGACAATCTAGCGAATTTCACTTTTCTTTGCTACTGCAGACTGTCTTGCAACTTTAACCTTTCTTCTCTTGTAAGGACTGCCTTCTTGCATTGTCTTGCACCTTGAACATTAGACGATGTGCGATGTGAGTCATAAGTGTTGTATCCTAAAAATATAATTCATCTAAAAATTTCTTAGTCATTTGCACTTATACTCTTGAAAATTGTTATCATTCAAAATATGATAAATGATTTATCTAGCGTTTGAACCTAACACCAAGTAGAGGTGAACGTACGTTAGGCGGCCAATCAGGGCTTGGGGCATGGTCATTAAAGACTTGGCATCTCCTGACCCCTTTATTAAAAAAGTTAGACTTATGCATTTTAAAAAAGTTTGATTAACTAGAAAGACTAGACTCAAGCTATCAAAAAATCATGTTTAGCCCGATAAGTCGGTGTGTTTATGTAGTATATTTTTATTTATAGTATAAATAAATAGAAATGTAATGATATGAACAAGGGCGGAGGGAGGGGGTGGCCTCTTCGGGTCATGGTCTCCCCCAACCCTTGTATTTTTTTTTGCTAAATTCTATTAGGTTCTGTTGAACATATAACACAAAAGCAGGAGTGACAATGGAACAAGAAGCAACAACTTGAGCAAAAAATAATGTATTCTCGGTTATCTCTTATGTTAGATATAATTTGGGCTGCATATATATATTTTTTATGAGTGATAACAACACTCTTTTTCCAACACTATTTTATTGATTCGTTGAAATTTATGTTTGTTACACTTAATTGAAAGTGATGACATATATTTTAGGGTTAAGCATCATATTAGTCTCTGTCTTTATCTCGCCGTCTGACCTAAGTCCCTCCCCGGAAAATTTATTGTAAAAGATCCTCATATTTATAAATCATTTGGAGCAAGTACTCGCCGGAGCCCGGAGCTCGGAGCTCCGGCGAGTGATGATTTGGATTGCTGACTAAGACAAATGAGCTGACGTGGATTTTAAAAAAATTAAAAATAAATAACACATCACAAGAAACAATTAACAAAATTAACCCTGTTTTAATTAATAAAAATAATTAACAAACCAACCCCAATCCTAATTTCAGATCTGAAATGTAACAAAGCAGTGCAGGACCCAATTTCACGCCAACTAATTCCAAAAAATCCCAATTTCAGATTTGATAGTGTCAACAAGATCATGGAGCATGATTCAAAGACCTGTTTACTGGAATCTTTCAAAAAAACTTCAAAGCTTCAAACTCTAAGTAACAACATCGTCACCTTTGTCGGAACCAGGGTTTTGGGTTAGCAAGTTCCATGGTCTGAACCCTGCAATCGACTCATCTCAGCGGTCAGACCCTCCTCAAGCTGCTTCTGCTTCCTCATCCGCAAACGCCTCGCGGATTCACGGTTCGACACCATCCTCTTCCTCTTCCTGTCGTCAAGAGCCGGATATATCTCTGCCTTCCGATCCCGAACTGGAACCACGTTGAACCGAAGCCATCTTTTCCTACTTCTGGTTGAACAACCAGTGATTTTTTTTCCTTTCCAAAGATTGTGAAATTAGGGTTTTGTGGATCTAATTGGTTAAAAAATTGAAAGAAATTGGGGCCAAATTAGAGAGATCAAGCGATGATGGAGAGGGAGTTCATGAGAAGACGTAGAACCGTAGAGGAACACAATGTTGAAGGAGTGTTGAAGACAAATTTGACGCATGGGGTTGGCGAGTGTCATAGGAATTCTGTAAACATGAACCATAAATCAAAGCCACAAGAACAATGGAAAGGGAAACCCACGTTCTACCAACCCTACCACCCTCAACAATGTTGTTTTTTTTTCCAGTTCTCTTTGCATTCTGGGTTTTTCTTTTTGTTCCCTTTGCAGTTGCATTCTGGTAAGTGGTAATGGGTTACAGATGATGATAATTAAGAAGAAGATGAAAGGTTGATTCTGGTGGCTGGGTTTGTTGGAGGTGAAGATGAAAGGTTGATTTTTTGGTTGATCTTGTTTGGGTTTGAGGATGAAGATGATTTGGGGTTAATTTAGGGAATTTATTTTTATTAATTAAATTTTAATTGTTTTTATTTTTGTTAAATAAATAAAAATTTGTGATGTGTTATTTATTTTTATTTTTTTTAAATCCACCTCAGCTCATTTATCTTAGTCAGCGGTCCAAATCATCACTCGTCGGAGGGCTCCGGCGAGGACTTGCTCCAAACGATTTATAAATATGAGGACCTTTTACAATAATTTTTCCGGGGAGGGACTTAGGTCAGACGGCGAGTCAAAGACAGGGACTAATATGATGCTTAACCCTATATTTTATTACTCCACATGAATTTAAATTGATCAATGAGAAAGTGTTGTAAATTTAGTGTTACGGTGAATGTTACTGTAATATTTCTATTTTTCTTAAAAAAATAGCAGTTGTATATCAATTTTGTTGCACATATTAGATATCTAAAATTTAATTTTCTTATAAATCATGCATCATAGATCTTGGTCCCCTCTTACCAAAATCCTAGCTCTGTCCTGGATATGAAGAAATGCATATTAGCCAACAACCTATTAGCTTGCTGGCCTACTGACTTCTTTAAGATGTTATCTTTTGTAGTAGGCTTCTAAATATGCTAGCAGGCCAGACTAGGCCATCTAAAAGGTCAAGTCATGACTTAAATTTTGGCCTATGATAGGCCACATGTCAAGCTTGGGCCGCACAGAGCCTGACCTACCTTAACCTATTTTCAAACAAAGTATTAAGAGTTTTTGTATTTTATTTCATACTGCCTCCAATAAATTAATTTGTATATTAATCATGTTTCCTAACCTTCAAGGACTATATTACAGATGAATTTACTCTTGCTAAGTTTTTCATAATTAATCGTTGTGGGTCAAATATTGAGTGGAAAAACTGTAAATTTATTATTGGATCAACTTTTGAGAGACTCAGGCTCAATAGCCTCTCGAAAGCATAAAGATAACGAATTTCGAGTCTTGAAATCATTGCTTCAGTTTACATTTTTTGATAGTTCGAATCGACATTGATTTTTGATTTATTTAAATGTTTGCCCCACGTTTTGGAAAACCCCTCTAGTTAGTTTATCTCTTAGTGCTAAAAGTCTTTGCAATTGCTCGTGTGTTTATTAATACATGATACTCCTGTAAACTGAAGTCCGAACTACAATGTGTTAACATGCCTAGGCAATTTTTTGCAAAAGCATCCGCACACGAGTTGGTCTCATGAAAATACATGTTTCCAAGTGTACACGGAGCACTGGGTCAAGAGGTCCTTGATTTCCCTTATAAGAGGTACGGTGCACTAGAGTGAGTACTAGGACATCCTTTAAGCAGCAAGTTGATGGCTGTCATGGAGTCTGATTCAATATATATTTTGGAGACTATTGCTAAGGAAATCCTTGCAACATGGAAGATCCCCCAAAGTTCATCTTGAACAATCGATCATCAGCCCAGATTAACATAATAGCGCATCAGAAATTGGCCTTCAAGATTGGTGATGATTACGCCAAAAGCTACACGTTGCTGGTGTGAGATTAAGAAGTCATCTGAATTCAGTTTGATCCAAGAAACAAGGCGAGGAATCCATCTCATAGTTATCATCTCACTCACTCGGTTCAACGAAGAAGCAAGTGCTTCATCAACAGAGGCTGCTCTTATGTCTTTAATCAAGCTCTTTATTCTGTTGTAGGTGGCATTGGGTGAGCTTCCACTATTTTCGAAAATGAGCTCATTGCTGGCTCTCTAGATAGCATCCAGGGCCACACCAAACACTATGCTCCATGGAACCTTGAACCCAAGTTGGCAATGGTTATCTAAGTTAGCGGACATCCAGTTCTCCCTTCCCAGACTAAAGAAGTGATGAGCAATATTTTACCCATTTTATGTAGCCTTAATTTGTCATTATTAATGATTATTTGTAATTAATTGACCTTGCTTGACAGAGATTTCTATTATTTGGTCTAATTACGGTTATTCTTATTTTCAGGTTTTATTTGACATCAAGGGCATTTTGGAGATTTGCGGAATGAAGATTTGATTGTGCTGGAGTGAAGAATGTATTTTAGGAAATATTAGGATTTAATTTCGGAATAAATTAAGTTTGATATCTTTCAGATTCAAACTTATTTAGGTTGTTATTTTAAAACTCTATCTTTAGGATTTATTAGGATTTATTGTTATCTTTTAGGATTTGATTTTGATTAGGATTTGTGATCTCAGCTCTTATTTAAGGGTTTGTGCTGAGAGAAACAATTACCTTTTGCCTTCTGCTTATTATTCAATATAATTTCGAATTTCAGTTATATGAGAGCTCTGCTAGGGTTTTATGCTTTTAATCCTTATTCTCTTCTCCAATATAATTGTTGAATTCGCCCCATCCATGGAAGGCTAATTCCTTTCGAACGAATTCCTTTGCAAAGTATATCGCGCTCTTGAGGTATAGTGCTTAATAGAATTCGCCTGATTAGTTTTCTTCATCTCTACTTCTGGCTTAGGTTTGCTTAATTCCTTATGTTCACGAAATAGAAGATGATGTATGTTCGCATAGTTCATATTAGGGCGTAAACGATTCTTAATCGCTTAGTTTAGGAATCTGTGAATTAGTTATCGCTTAGTTAATTAATTCTCACGCACTAGGAAACTAATAACAAGAATTGATCTTTAGATACCCGTGATTGAGCAGCGATATACTGAACAAAGGGATTCGTCCGTCTTTACTTATCATATTAATCTGTTTTTACTTTCTGCTAATCTTTTGAACTGAATCACAAAACCCCCCCAGTGTGTGTGCGTTCTTAATACTGAGTCTTTGTTGAAACGATAATCCTTGGGAAACGACCTAGGAGTCACTTCCTAGTTACTACAGTTTTTAAAATTAATTATTTGTATCGGGTACGGCCTCGATCAAGAAGATTCGAGTTAGTTCATTTGGCAACATGTGTAACAAGATTTCCTCAATGAACACACAATCTCGAAGGACATGTATTGTAGATTCACAGATGAAGGGACATCATGAGCAGGAGAAGTCACTCGCAATGTGCTTGTGAACTCTCTGCTCATTTGTTAGAAAGATATTAGAAGCAATATTCCACAGAAGAATTCGGATTCTCTGTGGCCCCTTCCACCTCCAAGCAAGCTGGTACATTCTTTCTTGATTCCCTTGAGGGACCAATGAGCTGATTGAGTATGCTGATATAATGGAGAAAGTCCCATTTGCATCCCCTCTCATTGCTATAAAGTCTCTCGAGTTCGAAGCATTTGGTGGGACTACAACAATGATATGCTCCACTACACAGCTTCGAAGCCATTCCCTTAATTTGGTTCTGTCCCAAGTTCTAGAATTTCCAATGAAGGCTCTAGTCTATCTTCCTTCGATAGGGTTTTTAGAGACAACTGCTCTAAGGATGAAAAGGCTGACAACCATCCGTCAATTCAGAACTTAATGTTGGCAACCAACTTCAATATGAATTATTACATTACTTTCTACCAACCATATTTTGATGTATGTAAACTACAATGGTGAAAATTAGAAGAAGTAACTCCCAAATGTAACTATTCAACCACCTAAAATTCATCTTATCAAGCTTCCTACTTATCCACATCCATGTCATTGATATTCATTTGCTAGCCATTTTGCCATTTTTATCTTATTTGAATATTATAATTTCACTCCATCTCCAACATACCAAGCCTTCCTATTATTTTCATCTCTAAATTCACAAACTTGACATATTTTAACATTATCCAAATCATAAGAAACAGTTGTCGGGT
Organism: Lotus japonicus; assembly: GCF_012489685.1. Taxonomy (NCBI): domain Eukaryota; kingdom Viridiplantae; phylum Streptophyta; class Magnoliopsida; order Fabales; family Fabaceae; genus Lotus; species Lotus japonicus. Next base: position 54,155,247 of record NC_080041.1, read on the forward strand.
GGTTCCCTCCTTAGTTGGGCTACACAACTTTATTTTATGGAGAGAAAATAAAGGTTTAGTTTTTTGGGACAAGCCCATGTTTCTTTTTATTTGAAGGGTTAAAACCCTTGTTTTTTGAACGGAGCAACACAATAACTTGAAAACAAGATTTACGTTGTTTTGAAGCACAACCGCCGTAGAGAAGAATTTTGTGAGTCACTGAAAGATTTTTCGGTACTTTGTTCTCCGTTTTGGCTGAAACTTTAGTATGTCCTTCGTGTCTGTGAGCTCTTAATTTTAACCCTTTTTATTTGGGATTATAACTTCTCTATTGTTTGTTTGGGTGGTTTGCACTTTTGCTGTGGGTTATTTTGCTGTCTCCTATTTCCACTTTTTTTTAGTGTAATTTTTCCCTTTTTGTTTGGGGGTTTTATTTCCACCTTTTTGGGTGAAGTTTTTGATGTCATGGAACATTATTTTGTAACCATTATTTTTATATAGTGGATTACTTTCTGACTTGTGTCCGTGGTTGTTTACTTCTCATATTGAGAAGGTTTTTCCACGTTAAAATTTCCTATGTCCCTATTTTATTTTATTGTCATCTATTTGTTGTCACCGTTAGAGTTGGATTTGTTTGGAAGTTATTTTGTCCAGGTTCTCACAAGTGAAGATGAGTTTTTCCTCCTCCCAATCTTTTCGGGGTGATTTATCTTGTGTTGAACAATGGACGTCAATACAAGCCGAATGGTGACTCATTTTGAGGTGGCTCATGCGGTGGATACAATTATTTGTGTTCTCTCTAATTTAGGGGGAGATTTGACATATCAATCAAGATTACATAAGTGTTTTGCTCTATTCACTGCAGAGTCAGATTTTATCGTTGCAACTAAATTTTGTAAGGAGTTTCTATGGATGAATAATTTTCTTCATATTTACCTCGAAGGTGATGATATTTATTTGTTGACAAAGCCGTTTTCGAGGACAAAGCTCAAGAGTTGCAGCATGATTCCTATGATGACAAGGTTTAACCCCACTTAAGTAGTGAAGGAGAGATGTGTTGGGTGGTCCCCTCCTTAATTGGACTACACAACTTTATTTTTTGGAAAGAAAAATTAAAGGTTTATTTTTTGGGCCAAACCCATGTTTCTTTTTATTTAAATGGTTAAAACCCTTGTATTTTGAAGGGCGCAACACAGTAACGTGAAAACAAGATTTACGTTGTTTTGAAGCACAGCCGTCGTGAGTCACTGACAGATTTTCCGTTTCACCGTTTGTTCTTCGTTTTGGCTGAAATTTTAGTATGTTCTTCGTATCTATTAGCTTTTTATTTTAACCCTTTTTATTTGTGATTTTATCTTCTCTATTGTTCGGGTGATTTGCCATTTTTGTTTGGGGGTTTTATTTCCACCTTTTTGGTTGAAGCTTTTGATGTCATGGGGACATTATTTTGTAACCATTATTTTTCTATAGTGGATTACTTTCTGGTTTGTGCCCGTGGTTGTTTACTTCTAATATTGAGAATGTTTTTCCACATTAAAATTTCTTGTATCCCTATTTTATTTTATTGTCATCTATTTGCTGTCACCGTTAGAGTTGAATTTGCTTGGAAGTTATTTTATCCAAGTTCTCACCAAGTAAAGAGGATATTTTTCTGCTCCCATTTTTTTTTCCGTTGCGCCACTCAATTCCCTACATCAGTCACACATGAAGGTTTTCTTTTCTAAAAATATACAAGTAGTTAGTGTTGAAATTTATGCAAAACAAATCAACTTCATTTTCAAATATTAGCATACAACCTGGAACAATGGTCATCCAAACATGTTAAATTTAAATTCATTTCAATTTTAAGGTGTGATGTTTTGCGCTAAACTCACATTTACACTGCGAACAAGTTATAATGTTGGTGATAGTAAATAACGTGTGTTTATGTTGAAGTTGAGTTTTGAATTTTATACTTAACTTACGGTACATATACATATACATGATCCTTGTAAATTAATTATTATCTTAAAAGTTTAAGTTGTTGAGTAAGATATATATAAATAGTTTTATATTATTATTTTTAACACATCCTTTTAGCAAGAGCTCGTTTGAGATTGTTCATTTAGGCTAAGCATGCGTGGAGAATGCACATGTCACTTAGCATGTGCTTATATTATTTTTTATTAATTAGAAGAATTGTGATTACAATAATCAAATTCTAGACTTAGATGTATCCGAATGATAGCTCAAGTGGTAAGAGTTAAGGGACATGTGGGTTGGGTGGGGGAAGTCTAGGGACCAGTCCCTGGAAAGTGCAATTTATCTTTTCGATATATAATAAAAACTCTAAACTCAGATACTATGTAAATTATCAATTATCAGAAAAACTTAACCCATTAGATAAAGACCACATGAAGGGTTTTATATTTTTATTTCTAATAACCTCTTAATTAAATTATATTGATAATTTTGTTTTCACTTTTTAGAAATTGACTCCTTTTTTTTAAGTTAGACTTCAATTTTCATTACAAGTTTACAACAAATTTTGAATAAAATGTCTCACTTATATTTTATCCAAAATTCCAAATGAAATCTATACACAACTCAACTCACAAAAAAATAAAAAAAAAATTGAGGGTGCATAACTACATATAGAGAATGCTGAAAGCGAAACCTAAAACACAGGAGAAATGGCGGATAAGCTGGGAGGAGCAGCAGCTGAACAGAGCTTGAACTCGAAGAGTTCACACCAAACGACTTCGAAGCTCGTCGTTTTGGCTGACCTCAACGTCAATCCTCCCGAAGCCGAAGCCGACGACGACGATTCTTCCCTTCTCCCTCCTCCCCAAATCATTACCAGGTTTTCTTCCTCTCATTTCACTTCCATTTTTCTTTTTCCATTATTTTTTCTTTCTTATTCAGATTGAATTGGAATTTAGGAATGGAATTGTATTTATACACCAGTGTTTGCAAACTGATGCAACGAATCATGTAATGTAACTAACGCAATTGCTAACTGACTAACAAACTAACTGATTAACTTTAAAAAATAACTTAATTGTTGTAAATTGTAAAAGGACCTTTGGAATCATAACTTGTAATTTTATGAAACATAGTGTATGGCAATGAGGTTGTTGCTCAATTGGCAATTTCTTTTAAGACTTGGGTGAGATCCAAAGCTGGCTTACATTGAAATCCATTTTGTCATAAAAAATCCATTTTCTTGATCATTAATCATTCAGTCGTCCCACAGTTTTTCCAGAAAAAATGTTATTGAGTTGGTTGGAGTGGGTGGGACCATAGTAGTCGAAATCGGGAAGGGGGATGTAAATCGTAAAATCGATAAGTCATAAGATTTAGTACATTTCCTATATATATGTGCGTGCGTGCATATAAAATAGCACAAATAAAAACAGAATGGAGAGCAGAGAAAAAAAAAACACTAGAACAGAGTAAACAGCCAGTTTAGGGAGTTGGTGTGCAATTTAGCACTGATTTAGCCGTGAAATTTGCAGAGATTTAGGGAGTTAGGGTGCGATTTAGCACTGATTTAGCCAAATGCGATTTAGATGGCGATTAAATCACAGGGTGCTCTCGAATCGTAAAATCGTACAATTTAGCGATTTAGATCGTGATTTTGACTACCATGGGTGGGACCTGCTACTCTCAGATGAATTATCTAATCAGTGTTATCAAATAGCGGCTATAGCGGCGCTACGCCGCTCTCCGCTATAGCATAGCGGATTTTTGGCTAATCGCGACGGCGCTATTGCCCACTATAGCGTGCTATTCCCGCTATTCGCTGCTAAATAGCGGCCGAAATAGCGGATTTTTGGCTCACCCCGATGGTCCGCGATCGCGATTTGACAACACTGATATTAATACTGAATATAGTTCTGTTGCTTCCTGTCATTTATTGATTTTTTGCATTCATGTATAGGTTGACAAATGACGAAAACAGTCAAGATAAGAGTCTGTTGTCCAAAGACACTGATAGTACTGAAGGCGAAGGTAAAAAGTCGCACAAACTGGGGAAATGCCGCTCCAGACCTAGCAAGACAGATTCTCTTGATTGTGGGGGTGATGCAGATGTTGATCAACATGTACAAGGAGCTCCTTCATCCCGGGAGGAAAAAGTTAGCAGCATGAAGACTGTGAGTTCACTGTCACAAATCATTAAAATATTCCCTTTTATCTAAACTATCCCACTGCTGAACTCAAAATTTGTCAGTTAATCAGTCGAACTGTGCTTAAGGATTTCAGTTAGTGAGTCAGTCAGTGTTTTCAAATATATGCCATGGCGGGTTTTTGGCTCTCCACCATGGCCCATATGCCACCATAATCCGCATCATTTTTTGTCAAATATGGCGGGTTCTGGCTCCGCCATTAACAACCTTGGAGTCAGTCCATCTTTCCTAATAAAAATATTACCTTTTGTTGTAAACACGGAATCAAAGACCTCAGAATATCTTTTATGAATTATTTTTTTCTGTTTGTTGAAGTATTTAGGCAATCATTATGTTATCTGGGAAATCAGAACAGAAATATTTCGTCTGTATTTTTTTTCCAGTAAAATACATTAGTAGATGGATCATATGTAGGAATGCAGATGGAGATTTTTTTTTTTTTCACTCATGTTTTTCATGATTCATTGAAATATTTCTAGCCATCCAGTGTAGGATCTGATGGATGCCTGTTGAAGATAAAGGCATTTTGCTTGTTCCTATGTTATCATCTAAAATGAAATTCCTAATATTTTTCTCAAGTGGTGAACATGAATAGTTGATGTAACTATTATGTATTGTAACGGAAAATGCTGTATTTCTTGGGACAAAGTGAGCCAGTGAGGCACCAAAGCTAACATATCATGTCCCTCTGTCCTTCATTTCTATTTGCAGAATAGCATGATTTAGATATCAACTCAATTCAGATGATTTATGCCTTAACTAATGTCTCTCAATTGGTCATTTATTGTTTTGCTTATCGTTTCTCATGATGGGGTTTATTCTATGACCATATTAGGATCTATGACCATGAATCATGTTGAATACAAGCTGTTCAATGAATAACTTTACCATAAGTGAGTTTAGATTGCTTCCTTCTTATCACCATATTTCTCTGTTTGGATCAATGGTTTTTTGTGGCAAAGAGGGAGGATGGAAAACCAAAAATACAATATTGACACATTAGTAATATATTTTTATGGTTGGCCATTGTTATTGTTTTTGTTATAGACTTATTGTTGTTTATCATCATTATTGCTGCTGTTATTGTTTTTGTTTATTACTGACTACATATGTTCATGCTTGTAGGGCTTGATTCATGTTGCGAGGAAGATGCCCAAAAATGCTCATGCTCATTTTATACTTGGCTTGATGCACCAAAGATTAAACCAGCCTCAAAAGGTTGTCCTTTAACATTCACGTGTTCGATTTTGTACATATATGTTTGCTCATTGAGTCATTAATTTTTTTTTGCAGGCTATACTGGTTTATGAGAAGGCAGAAGAGATCTTACTCAGGCCTGAGACTGAGATTGAGAGGCCAGATTTGCTTTCTTTAGTTCAGATTCACCATGCCCAGGTGCAATAACCTTGATTTGATAGATTAATGATTCTAATCTTTTGGTTCATTGACATTTTTTATAATCCTTATAGTGCTTGATACTCGAAAGCTCATCAGAAAACAGTTCAGATAAAGAACTCGAACCTCACGAACTTAAGGAAATTCTTTCTAAACTTAAAGAGTCAGTGCAGTTTGATATCAGACAGGCAGCTGTATGGAATACACTAGGTTTTATCCTTCTTAAAACTGGTCGTGTGCAGGTACAAGTACCTTATGCTCTCTTCCTTATGCTTTTATGTTCTCAAGGCATATATGATGTTTCTTTCAGTTTCAGTATTAGATGTGAGTCATGTGACTACTTTTCCTTTTCCTTCACCAATGTGAACTTCAAAAACATATGCAGAGTGCTATCTCAGTTTTGTCATCGTTGTTAGCCATTGCTCCAGAGAACTACGATTGTCTAGGAAATCTTGGGATAGCTTATCTTCAAATGTAAGTTTGAATGGAAATTGCTGTATATTTATTACATTGAATTATTTTGGAAATGTCATTTGTGTCTTCAATTGAAAAGAGTTTATATGTGTCTTTACTCCGTGCATATCGTTCCTCAGTACTGTTACTGTGTTACCTTGCAGTGGGAATTTGGAATTATCCGCAAAATGTTTTCAGGAGTTGATTCTAAAAGACCAAAACCATCCCGTAGCTTTGGTCAATTATGCTGCCCTTCTTTTGTGTAAATATGCTTCAGTAGTAGCAGGTACTATAAAGTCCATGCGCTCAATTTTTCATTTGTCTATTATTAAGTGGTTGAAGAAGTTTTTGTAATATGGTTTTCATTTTTCATCATATTGAATCTTCATTATTTCCAGGTGCTGGTGCAAGTGCGTCTGAAGGTGCTTTAGCAGATCAGGTGATGGCTGCTAATGTTGCTAAGGAATGTTTGTTAGCTGCAATTAAAGCAGATGTCAAATCAGCCCATATCTGGGGAAATCTTGCCTATGCATTTTCTATTAGTGGTGATCATCGAAGTTCCAGCAAGTGTTTAGAGAAGGTGCTCATGGACCCTTGCTACAGTCATTTATAACGTATTTATTGTGAGGTTGTTCATTGGTTTTCTGGTCCTTGTTTTTGGTGGAGATGTTTTGATCTTTGATTCTCTGCAACAAATTTTTTGTCATCCTTTCTTATGCGTTATGTATCATAATTAATATTAAAATTAGCAGGAATCACTAATTAATTATGCATGTATTGCATTTTGGCTAGTGTTACTGTCATTTTTAACATTTTTTAAAAATCAGCTTCTGCGGAAGCTTTTTGACTATGTGTATATTGTGATTTACATTTTCCCCCTTCCCTCTGATGCCATTGCTTTGTAGGCAGCAAAACTTGAACCTAATTGCATGTCTACCCGATATGCTGTTGCTACCCATCGAATGAAGGAGGCAGAAAGATCTCAAGATCCTAGTGAACTGCTTTCATTCGGTGGAAATGAGATGGCTTCTATAATAAGAGATGGTGACTCATCTTTGGTTGAGCTTCCAACAGCCTGGGCTGGGCTTGCCATGGTTCACAAGGCTCAGCATGAGATATCATCAGCATACGAAAGTGAACAGCATGTGCTGACAGAAATGGAAGAGCGTGCTGTTTGCAGTTTAAAGCAGGTAGTTTATTACTTTCCTCCATTTATCGCATGCTTTCTCTTAAGTATATACCTGCTAATTGGGCTCTTATCATGCACGGTGTGCAGTTTACACAGCTTATCTGAAATGCCATTCTTTTTCTACTAGGCCGTAGCAGAAGATCCAGATGATCCTGTGCGGTGGCACCAACTTGGCGTTCATAGTCTTTGTACCCAGCAATTCAAAACATCACAAAAATACCTTAAAGCTGCTGTTGCCTGTGACAGAGGTTGTAGCTATACATGGTCTAACCTCGGTACTCTCTCTCTCTCTCTCTCTCTCTCAATAGGAATTTGCATTTTCTCATGTTCAATGTTGTATGCTTTTGGTGTTGCCAATTGTAGTCTGGTACTTGGACTCCCTCTTTCATTAGTTTTTCCTGTTTGGATATGGATTAAAGAGTACTTATTGAAGCTTATCTACTTAAAAAAACACTGGATAAGCTTCAATGACTGCTCTTTGGTCCGCATCCAAACAGGCTCCTATTCCCTTTTATAGGTGTGTTCATGGGTTAAAAATGCATGTATAGGTGTATCACTTCAACTATCGGAAGAGCCATCACAAGCTGAAAAGGCATATAAGCAAGCTTTGTTATTGGCAACAAAACAACAAGCACATGCTATTCTGTCCAATTTGGGAATATTCTATCGCCATGAGAAGAAATATCAACGTGCGAAGGCTATGTTCACAAAGTCACTTGAACTGCAGCCTGGGTACGCTCCTGCATTCAACAATCTAGGTCTTGTGTTTGTTGCTGAGGGTCTGTTGGAAGAGGCCAAGTATTGTTTTGAAAAAGCTCTGCAATCTGATCCATTGCTCGATGCAGCTAAGTCTAACTTGGTTAAGGTGGTTACGATGTCAAAGATATGTAAAGGCCTTCTTAAAGAATGATATTGTTGTTCCTTTCATCTGCTGTATATCCATTTATCATAATCAATCAAGAAGAAGTGCACTTGTATCATTACGTGATTTGAAGTGAAAGATAGAGTGAAAATGATCGAGCAAAGTGAATGATGCGTGAAAATGAAATTACCTATTTGTATAATTATTAATGAAGATGTTATTTTTTTTATGCTGATTAATGAAAATATACTAATAAAAAGTAAAAATAAAAAACAAACCAAACGGACCCCTATGTTGATATTTTTAATTTAATGGTTCTATATGTTTTCAGGAGAGTCTCAAACAAACCAAAGATGAGGAGAGGCTTTGGGACTATTTTGTTAGAATTTTGTAGGTAATTGTTATTTCCACCTCTTTTTCATCTAGTGTGAAAATACTAAAATACCCCTTTAAAAAAAACTTCCTTTACAACCTCTCATAACCACCACCCCCACCTTTCGTTCAAATTTTGGCTCAACCACCACCCCCCACCACACATTCATTTCATCCGCCATAGTGACCCACCGCCACCTAAGGAAGGGGAGCCTGACGCCGCCGCACCTCGTTGACCCAGAGGCTTCCGCCGCCGCTCTATCCATCGTCATTGTCGCTCGATTTCGCAGTTAGGTTTCCTTTCTCGCGTTCTGGTTTAGATTTCGCACTTTAAAGTGCGATGTTGCGATGTTAACATTTAAGGTGCGTTAACATCGCACTTTAAGGTGCATTAACATTGCACTTTAAGGTGCATGACCTACGCACTTTAAAGTGTGTGTATACACACTGAAATAATCTGAAATAAACTCGATCCTGTGTTTGATACAGATGGGGAGGACAAAAAATCTGAATGTCAAGCGTCCAATAGTTAATGAGGATCAATCAGCCGCTGTTTCTCCCTCACGTATTCGTCCCATGAGGTCGGAGCGCTGATGACCCGAGTTTATATGATGTTTTTAGGGTTTTTCCTTGTAGGTTTTGAGTCTTTTTCTTGTGTCTCATGTAGTGTTTCATGCATTCTCATGCATTTTTACTTTTTTTGGTGCATTTGCATTAGTTTAGTAATTTTGTAGTTTTATAAGGGCTTTAGTTACATTTGATTAGAGTTTAAGAGTCATAGGCAATTTCCACTTGTTTTGGAGCCTTTGTGCAAAACTAACCTCTGAATTTCTAGATATTTTCCTAGCTTTGTCATCAAGTTTTCAGGTTGTAACAGCTGAAGATGGAGTGTCTAGAGGTTTGGAGAATTGAAGGGAGGCTTAAAGAGGCTTAAAGAGGAGTAAAGAGGAGTTAAAATGAAGATCAAAAGGTTTCCCAGCGAGTCAGAGCGCCTAGGCGTGCTCCATTGGCGCCTAGGCGCCAATTGCTTTTTCCAGGGTTCTGGAATTGGCGCCTAGGCGTGCTTAATTGGCGCCTAGGCGCCAATTACCTCCAGGGGCCATATTTTCAGCATGGAATTGGCGCTCAGGCGCTCTAATTTGGCGCCTGAGCGCCCGGAACAGCCCAAACTCGTGATTTTTGCCTATAAATAGGATTTTAGTCATTTTCTTTTGTGATCTTTGATATCTTTTCATACTTTGTAAAAATTTCAGAGGTAGAGGATCATCTAGGAGAGAGAAGGCTTCCAAGCTTGTGTTCAAGGTTCTTAGCCAAGCATGGCAAGACTTTTTATATTTGAGTTATAATCTTAAGTTCTTTCCCACATGTTCTTCTTCTTTCCTTGAATCCCATATCCATGCTTTATGTTTCAAGTTAGAACATGTGCTAGCTTTATACTTTTCTATAATTAGAACGGAAGTTTGTTATAGATTAGGGAACTGATTTGGGATTGCCCCTTCAATCTTGGCTACTAGGAATAGAGGAAGGGTTGGGGTTTGTTGGTCTGAACTTTATAATCTTTATACTTCAAACAAATGTTTAAGTACACAAGGAATTGGGCTTATCTTTTGGTTTGAAAGAATTATCTATGCGAGACATCGATAGGTAGTTGCTTAGGCTATAACATCAAGGAGAGATTCTTGAGAACATGTGCTTAGATTGATGTGCTTGAATTGATTAGTTGAGCAAGAACCCAAAGTAAATCACTCTTTCCTTTCATTTTCTGTTTCATTTCTGAATTTATATTTTCTTTTTCCTTATTACTACTTCGACATATGTTTGCCTCAATAAAACAAACCTTCAAACTCGAGGCTTAAACTGAATCTATTCACTCACAATCCTTGTGGTTCGATATTTAAAACCGGGTGGATTCGTACACTTGCGGATTTACCAACAAGTTTTTGGCGCCGTTGCCGGGGATTGTTTGTGATTTTTAGTTTGAGTTACGAGTTTGAAGTATAGTCCACCTAAGACTATAACTTAGGGCTGAATGGGAGACAACCCATGTTATTTTTCTGTTTTGTTCCTATGTATCAATTTAACTGATTCGTTCTTGTTCTTAGTGCTTGTTGTGACTTGATCAATTATAACATGATTTGAGGTTTGGAATTCCATGAACCTGACCTAGAGTGAATCAACTAGTGAATTTAATTTTAATTAGATTCATTGGTCATGAGTTGATAAGTTGATACTTAGGATCTTCTTTTGCTGTTTTACGTTTTATGTTTAGTGTTTCAGGAAATAAAAAGGATACACACTTGGAGGCACTCAATCACTTTGAAGGAGGTTCTTTTCTTACCCTGAGTTTTAGTCCATGCATTTTTGCATATTTTTCTTTTATAGATTTTGTTTATCCAATTTTATCATGCAATGTTATATAGAGTCTTTTATACCTTGGTCTTTATTCCTTATACTCAAATGACATGTTCCCAAGTCTTGCTCACTCACATGATGCTGGTTTTGAAAATGTTTTTAAGTGGATACTTTGTGCTTTCTTTTGGGGAGTGATTGTATGTTTGGGAAAGAGAGGGAGAGACTTCGGTCTTCTAAGTGTTATCTTGAGGATAGAGTTGATGTGAGTTCACAAGGGTCCATCTTTGACCCTTCACTATATAATTTCCCTGGAGGATCCTGACTCACTTGCACTTCTTGGTTCTGTGTTTCATTTGGTGCACCCTTCAGAGTAGCTCTATGAGACTTGCATCTTTGAGACTGGTAGGTTTTCTTGGACTTCAGAGCTTGTATTGTATATATTTGTCCCTAGTTGACCCTTTTGAGCCTTATGGAGATTCTATTGTTACCTTGTTTATTGGGCTGGATGATTGGTTGGATTCAATGGGGAGTTGTGGTTCTTAACTCTTAATGGAACTAGTTTATAAAAAATGCAATTGTCTCTTGCCCCAAAGAAAAAAATTGAAAAAAGTCAAAAGAAAAAAATGAGCTCCATGAAATGGGTGGAGTTCCAAAAAAAAAAGAAAAAATTCTGAAACAAAAGGGGGTTAAGAGACTTGTTTGCTAAGTATCAATTGCTTTAAACTCCGGTTTTCATGAAGGACCACACTCAAAATCTTGTGCAACCTTAGTCTTCATTAGGGACCACCTACCATGTGCTTTACCTAGCCAACATTACAACCCTTCTGAAGTCTCAATGAATAATGCATTGTCAACTTTAGTTGCTCTTGAGGGTATGATTCTCAGAACCTATGAACTTGCTTGTGTGCTCAGTGCACTTAACAATTGTCTCATGCTAGGATGTTAGTTCTAAATACTTCTCATAGTGGACTCTAATTCTTCTTTATCTAAGATTAGCATGAAGTTGATTGTTGAATCTTTCTCTTGGAACTAACTGCATTTACTTGATCCCCCGGTTTTCTGAAAATGTATCCCTCTTTTGGCATGTGTGTTGGGAGCAATTCTTTGTGCTTGAGGGCAAGCTAATCTTAGTGACGCTCGAGGACGAGCTGTCGTTGAGTATAGTGGTGTGATGATCCGGGTTTATATGATGTTTTTAGGGTTTTTCCTTGTAGGTTTTGAGTCTTTTTCTTGTGTCTCATGTAGTGTTTCATGCATTCTCATGCATTTTTACTTTTTTTGGTGCATTTGCATTAGTTTAGTAATTTTGTAGTTTTATAAGGGCTTTAGTTGCATTTGATTAGAGTTTAAGAGTCATAGGCAATTTCCACTTGTTTTGGAGCCTTTGTGCAAAACTAACCTCTGAATTTCTAGATATTTTCCTAGCTTTGTCATCTAGTTTTCAGGTTGTAACAGCTGAAGATGGAGTGTCTAGAGGTTTGGAGAATTGAAGGGAGGCTTAAAGAGGCTTAAAGAGGAGTAAAGAGGAGTTAAAATGAAGATCAAAAGGTTTCCCAGCGAGTCAGAGCGCCTAGGCGTGCTCCATTGGCGCCTAGGCGCCAATTGCTTTTTCCAGGGTTCTGGAATTGGCGCCTAGGCGCCAATTACCTCCAGGGGCCATATTTTCAGCATGGAATTGGCGCTCAGGCGCTCTGAATTGGCGCCTGAGCGCCCGGAACAGCCCAAACTCGTGATTTTTGCCTATAAATAGGATTTTAGTCATTTTCTTTTGTGATCTTTGATATCTTTTCATACTTTGTAAAAATTTCAGAGGTAGAGGATCATCTAGGAGAGTGAGAGAAGGCTTCCAAGCTTGTGTTCAAGGTTCTTAGCCAAGCATGGCAAGGCTAATCTCTCTTCTTTACTTTGGTTTTCTTGTAAGACTTTTTATATTTGAGTTATAATATTAAGTTCTTTCCCACATGTTCTTCTTCTTTCCTTGAATCCCATATCCATGCTTTATGTTTCAAGTTAGAACATGTGCTAGCTTTATACTTTTCTATAATTAGAACGGAAGTTTGTTATAGATTAGGGAACTGATTTGGGATTTCCCCTTCAATCTTGGCTACTAGGAATAGAGGAAGGGTTGAGGTTTGTTGGTCTGAACTTTATAATCTTTATGCTTCAAACAAATGTTTAAGTACACAAGGAATTGGGCTTATCTTTTGGTTTGAAAGAATTATCTATGCGAGGCATCGATAGGTAGTTGCTTAGGCTATAACATCAAGGAGAGATTCATGAGAACATGTGCTTAGAATGATGTGCTTGAATTGATTAGTTGAGCAAGAACCCAAAGTAAATCACTATTTCTTTTCATTTTCTGTTTCATTTCTGAATTTATATTTTATTTTTCATTATTACTACTTCGACATATGTTTGCCTCAATAAAACAAACCTTCAAACTCGAGGCTTAAACCGAATCTATTCACTCACAATCCCTGTGGTTCGATATTTAAAACCGGGTGGATTCGTACACTTGCGGATTTACCAACAAGCGCAAAAGGTGAGAAGAAGAAAACTGTGCACGTGGGCTAGTGATTAATGAGCCTCAACCTAGAGAGGGTCCACATGTTGTGGAAGAGCCTGAGGAGGAAAATCATGATGATGATGATGGTGGTGATGATGATGATGATGATGATGAGTCTGAAGAAGAGGAGGAGTCTGAGGAAGAGAATGAGGTTTACTACCAAGGGATGCCTTTTGACTTGTCTCTGCTGACAAGTTATAAAACTCATGTTGCCTATCAGATATTGAAGCATTGCATGACCCCACAAACTGAGCATTTCCGAGACGTCATCAAATTTTACTGCCATGACAGACATCTTCAAGGGCCAGCAGTGTACTACAATGATCATATTAGGCAAACATTATGCAATGCCGGTCTTGAACCTCCAATGACATGCAATATGCCTCACGTTGACGGTTCTATGTTAATGGCATTCGTAGAGATATGGCCTCCTGAGACGTCGTCCTTTCATTTTCCCTTCAGACAGATGACTTTTACCCTCAACGACGTTTCATCCTTGCTGCATATCCTTGTCACAGGGGAATTCTTTATGCTTGTTGGTCTCACCCGGGAGGGTGTTATTGTTGTGTTGGTTGAGCTGCTTAGTGTGATAGAGGATGATGCTTATGATGAGACCGATCTGAACAATTGAGCCTTTCTTCATCATTCATGGCTCTTGAGTGTTGTAGAGAAAAAGGAAAAGGACTTTCTAGATGAAGCTGCTAGAGCATTCTTGTTGCGGTTGGTGGGGATGACTCTATTATGTGGCAAGAGCAACAATAAGGTTGAGGCTTCTTACTTCCAGTTGCAGCTGTTCCAAGATCTTTCTAAAGTTGGCAATTATGCATGGGGGAGCAGCTGCATCAGTCTTTATTTTATGATCACCTAAAGGGTAGCGCAAGGGCAACATCAACACCTGTGGAGGGTACAAGACTCTGTTTCAGGTTTGACACAATTTGATTTTGGTACCCTTTATTTCTTACTTATTTTTGTGCATTTTTAACTTAACTAATACAACTTTATTTTGCTTGAGTACATGCCAGGATCTTTAAGCACTTTCCGCGCTCCATGTTCGATAGGAAGTCGAACCACGAGTACAATGAAAATCTACCGAGGGTTATGCGATGGAAACCGCAAAGGGGGAATAGGGATCTCCGTCATAAAAGGTGTGCTTTGGACGACCTTTCTACGAGATTGGTGAATTGGACACCATACACCAGTCAAGAGTAGCTAGGCAGTTTGATCTCGCCAGCCTATACATTGGGTTCATCTGCCACTTCGACATGGTTCACCATCATCTCCCGGAGCGAGTTTTGCACCAATTTGGGTGGGTACAAGATGTTCCTAATCTACCACCCGCTGATGTACTCTATGAGGTAGTTGGTGAGAGGTTTGAGGATTTTTCTAGCCATTGCATTGAGGGGACACCCCGCCACATACTCGAGACAAATGACTAATGATTACATGTTGTGGTAACGATTAGTCTCCCACCCCATAATAGTTTCTCAGGAGACGAGAGAGTCAGAGGCGATGCTGTAGTGAATTTTGGGGTGAGTTAAACATTTTGTAATTGCTTTGTGTTAAACCCTTTTAAAATTGTTTTGTGTTATTAAATTGTTATACATTTTTAGCAGACTATTTTGGAGGAGCTGAGGACATTGAGCTTGGTAACTGTGAACCCCGCATCCTCGGTTTGGGAAGTGAATGTCTAAGGCTTCGCAGAGAGACTTTAATGAGTAACTAATGAGCCCAATTGAGCATTAGCTTGATGCTTCTATCATTGCAAATGGTCTCCAAAGATCATTTTCTCCAATTGAGCACTATCTTGATGCTTATATAATTGAAAGAATTATCACCCAAAAGGAAGAAGATCGTCAATCATCTGTGCAAAAGGAAGAAGGTACTAAGGAAGAATGCAGAAAAGGAGAAAGAATAAATAAAGAATTGTGTGAAAAAGGGGGTTCGATTCAACTGTAAATACGGTTCTCGCATAGGACAGATGTCGAACGCGATGCTGGGACAACCGGTTCGACAACTGACTAACAGTAACAAAACCAGAAAAATAATAAAGTAGAACACAGAAGATTGGTAACCCAGTTCGGTGAAACTTCACCTACGTCTGGAGGGTTTGCACCCAAAGAAAGGAAATTCACTATCTCAAGATTCAGGAATTACAGACACTCATGAACACCACAGTTCATAGTTCACTTCCTAATCTACCCAAGTGTATTTCTACTTAGTATCTCAACCTAAGTATGAGAGCCTCTCTCATTTTCTCTCAATCACTGCCACAGTGATTGGTAACAAACAATCAACAATCAGAATTTGAAGAATTAAAGAACACAGAACACAACTTTGCTTTATAGAATCAGGGAGCAAAGTTTGTTCACAAGAAACAAGGATAAAGAACAATGAACAACCCTAAAACACTTGATCTCTCTCTATTAGCTTCAGTGGTCTTCAAGCTTTAGGTCTTCATCCTTTTTATAGACTTCAGCAGCAGCAGGTAGGCACTAGGGTTTGCTTGGGCTGAAGTAACAGATTGCAACAATAATCAAATCAAAACAGAATCTCCAAAGATCTTGTTGCGTTTTTTCCCAAGTAAAGATAGAAACAAATCTTTTATTAAAGATTGTTTCAACAAATAACAACCCACAAATCAAAACCCTTCTGGAACAGCTACTTGATCCTCAAGTAACTATAAAAACATATCTTCATAAAATCTTCAAGGGCCCACAAAATCAAACTTAAGCAAAGGACTAATGTCCGACCTTCATGAAATCAGATGCCACGGCATCTACTTCGACAATCAGTTGTTTTTGACAAAATGCATGACAAAATGTACCAACATCAACATTGTAATTAACGGTCAAAAGCTTGTGTGACATGTGCTTTTGCTTTAATTGGAATTGAGAGTTTGGAAAAGTGGAAGTTTCAGAATGTGAATCAGTTGCAGTCAAAGTACCCGGTGCTACTACGCACTTTAAAGTGTGTACGCTACGCAGTTTGAAATTGCGTAGCCTACGCACTTTAAAATGCGATCGAGAAAAATATTAAGGGTGTTTTCAGGTTTCGAATAAGAAGGGGAGGTGGAGCTAGATGAGAGAAGTGAGAATAATAATTAGCAATTTTGTATAAGAATTGAGATGAAAAAATGTGAACTTTGGGATGAAATTTGTGATTACATTTTTTTGTTTATGAACGGTAAAAAATTAAAGAGAAATATTTTTTATTAAGCCCGGTTTGACAACTTTATTCATCCAATTTAACCTAGGGAGTTGAATAAGTTTGTTTTTTTTGGTAAAAAGTAAGTAAACATTTAGGATGATGTGGTGGTGGTCAGATTCAAGATAGAGAAAATTGTGGAGCTCAAAAAACACTTTTAAAAACTTACATATATTTCACCTCAAGCCCTTATCATGCTCAACCTCTATAGGATCTATTATGCTCAACTCAATCAACTCTACCTTGAAAAAAGTTGTAAGTGGAAAAGACCAGCTATTAAAAAAAAGTTCCTGGTCCACGTGGAGAGTGGTGAGAAGCCTGAGCCTAATCAAAACCAACCTGTGTAGGAAGTTGAAGCCACTGGGTCCCACCGAACCCGATAAGTGGAAGAAGAAGTTGAAAAATCATTGGATGTGGAAGGAAAAGGAGCTATTATGGCAATGGCAGCAGCAAGTAGCATCATCTCCGTTTCCTCTGCTTCACTCTTGATCACAACACCCCAACCCAAAACGCAAACCATCCTCCTAAAACACACACATGAACATCATCATGTTCCAACATCCTCTTTGACAGGCACATCAACACTTGCTTCTCTCAAGATATCATCATCACCAGCAACAACAACATCAATGAGAACTGCCACAAGGCGCAGGTTGAGTTGCTCAGCCTCTGCTTCACCTTCCACGCTTCCCTCGGCTCTTCTTTTTGACTGCGATGGTGTCCTTGTTGACACTGAGAAAGATGGCCACCGTATCTCTTTCAATCAAACATTCCAAGAGGTAAGTACCCTCTTAATTACCCTTTTGCATTTGCTCATGTAATGCTGTGAAGGGCACCGGGTGATTTCATTTTTCACCTTTTACTATAACAATAGGGCCGTTGTAAACAACTTAATTAATCGCTTATAGCAATAAGTTTTTATCGCAAAAATGTTTATTCACAAGTTAATTTAAGAAGTTTACTGAAATAAATTCAAAATAAGTTACTGGTAAGTATAAACTCTTATTAGTAAGCTAATCTAAGCAACTTACGAAAATAAGCTAAAAAAAGCTTATAAGTAAGTCTTAAGCTGTTTACATAAGTTTTCTTAAACACTTGCATAAACGTTTTTACTATAAGCTAAAATAAACTCTTCTAAACGGGCCTTACATAGGCTCTTTCAAACACTTGTTCTGTTATAAGATAAGCTCAAATAAGATCTTCTAAACGACATCATGGTTGTTGTTGCATTGTTTTGGCTATGCAGAGAGAACTAGGTGTTACCTGGGACGTGGACTTGTATGGGGAGTTACTCAAAATTGGAGGTGGGAAAGAAAGGTATTTCTTCTTTTTCTCCATTCAAAATTGGTTTGCGTTGGCAGAAGTAATTTTGGATAGAATTGATTCATGTTAACTCAAAAGCTTGATATTTTAGCTTTGGCCTCAACATGATTTTTTCGGTCTAAATGCTTCTCAGAATTTCACCAAAACATGTTCTGTTCTGGACTTCTGATCATGAAAAACCATGTTAGAGTAGATTAGAAGTGCTCCTATGGATGAACAACATTGAACCAAATATATACTAATCCATTTCTTGTACTTGTTTTTGTCTCAGCAAAAAACAAGCTGGTGCCATTAATTGTTGAATACTTGAATTCATCATTTGATTGAATTTGAAGGTGAAGCTACACTTTATGTGTTGTGTATTTCGTTTTTCTTTTCTCTAGGATGACAGCCTACTTTAACAAGACGGGTTGGCCTGCGAATGCCCCATCAGGTGAACAAGAAAGGAAAGAATTTGTAGCTTCACTTCACAAGCAAAAGACAGAACTATTCATGGCCCTTATTGAGAAAAAACTGTTGCCTCTTCGCCCAGGTGTTGCAAAGTTGGTTACTATCTGCTCTTTATCTTATATCCAAACATGTTTTTCTCTTTATAATGGCTTTTGTTAAATATATAAATAAAACCATTCCTTGACCTCCACTTAATAGCTTAAGTTTTAATTGATTTGTTTGTGTACATGACATGAGAATCTCATTGACCAAGTGAACATGCAGTATTTCAATCTTTGTTGTCTCCATTATTCATAGTGAAATTAAGCTTCATGACAATTTTATTTAGTTTGGAAACTCAAGGGATGCCAATTTCCTCAAAACTAGTTGATTTTTAACATGTGGAAACACCACCCATATGTCATGAATACATGATCAAGTTTCCTCCCTAAACATTGACCTTTTAATATTGTTGACATTGCAAAATTTTGATCAAGCTTTCTTAGTTTGTGGCTTATCTTATTGTGTGTTTCTTTTTATCAAACAAACAGGCTTGTTGATCAGGCTTTAACTCAAGGAGTCAATGTTGCTGTTTGCAGCACTTCCAATGAGAAGGCGGTATGCATAATCAGTTACACAATTCCTAAAACAAATCTTATGACTAAAGGGAAAAAGGGCTCACCAATTCTTGCTTCATAATATTTTAAAGATTCAACTTCTAATAGTCATAGCCTCATGGTTATATATGTGTTAACATTGCTTGCTCATAAGTGAAATATGGGTGATTTGATCTAGTAATAGGTCAACCTTCAAATTGTTAATGTATTAATTATCAGTGAATAGATCATGTGGTACTAGTGATGCATGAACATTTATTTGTTATTTCATCTTGAGACCACAATTGTGAGTTGATATTAGGTATCTGCAATAGTATCATTCTTGCTGGGACCTGAGCGAGCAGAAAAAATCCAGATATTTGCAGGAGATGTGGTTCACCGCAAAAAGCCTGATCCAGTAAGATTTTCATCCTGCTAATGTTAATTCAGAAGTTTCTCATAACACAATCCAAATATATAGACAAGCAATTAAATCCATTTGAAAATGAAAAGTCAAATGATTAAAAGTCCTTTATGTCCAGGTTTGATGCTAAGTATATCTGTTTTAATGTTCTGGAATAATCAGAAACTCCATCTAATTCAAAGTTTTCTTGTACTATAGCAACTTGATCCTAAAGTTGAATTATGTGGTCCTTTTTTCTATATGATTGAATATACAATACATGATCTAAGAAGCTAATTGTGTTGTGCTCTTTGTGACAGGCCATCTATATACTAGCAGCCAACACTCTGGGTGTTGAACCTTCAAGGTATCTCACACTAGTAGTGCCTAAGAGACAAAGTAACTCATGATAAAATTATTGCTCAAATAAGATGGCATACAGCTCTAAAGTTTGAAACTGCATGTGCATTTTATGATGGATTAACTCATTTTCGAGAAAATAAAATGACTTGATATTATATACATTCTGCAGATAGTCCTTTTATACCTTTGATTGTTCAATCATGTCATGCCTCTTGTGCAAATAAACTATTTGACATTCTTTTTTATCATTGGTATATCACATTTGAATGTGAAATGTCATTATTTGTCATTTGCAGATGTGTTGTGGTGGAGGACAGTGCCATAGGCCTAGCAGCTGCTAAAGCAGCTGGTATGAAGTGTATCATAACAAAGAGCGGGTATACTCCTATACTCCCATCTACTATAAAGGAAGCAGCTTTATGTTTTCAAAATTGCTACTTGTTTGGTACAATTTGAATGCAATGAAATTTTCTATCATATCCAACTTACAATAAAGGGAAGCCCGCCAAAGCTCCTGCTATGTGCGGGTCTGTTTGACCACTTCGTTTATTGTACGCAATCTTACTTTGTTTCTTAAGCAAGAGGCTATTTCCAACAGGAATATCATACCTACAATATCTGATCATATTTGACTACAATGTGAACACACACATGATTAAAAAGTTACCTGAGCTGATCATATTTGAGTATAATGTGAATACTTCTAAACATGAGGTTGCTTTCTCCAATTTCAACTGACATATATATATATATATATATATATATATATATATATATATATATATTTTGAATACCAAATGCAGCTATACAGCAGATGAAGACTTCTTAAATGCAGATGCGGTGTTTGACTTCATTGGTGATCCTCCTGAGGAGAGATTTGATTTGGCATTCTGTGGTAGCCTTCTTGAGAAGCAATACGTCAGCTAGCACACTACCAAGTGAAACTCCTGAGATTTTGTTTCATTCAAGTCTCTTTCACTTCACTATTTCTATCAGTGCCTATTTCCTCTTATGTTTTTTAGGCACACCTTTTGAGTCAATGATGAAAATTTCACCACTGGTTGTATGAAGCAATTTCATTTCTTGTCAAGTTCTTTTTTTTTTTTTATATATAATGAACGAGTAACTTTTTTTCTTGTTCATACATATTAGGGTGAACCTAATATGCACCAATTTTAGGTGGTGTAATTTTACACCACCTACTTTGACTAGGTATAGCAGGTCAACACATTATAAAATACAAAAATACGAGTAGCTCTTATGAGTGGCAAAAAAATGAAGAAAATCAAATACATAACATTGTAAAACATGTTATTTCTAATAAACATTGGCTATCTTTTAGTTGAGGTGGCAAAGTGGATTACCTCGCCCCGACCCACTTTCAACAGCCTTAAGCAAGGTGGGTTGATTTGATCTACCAACAAAAGTGGGTTGAGATAGAGCATAATGGATCATACATTGTTTATAGGAAGTTGTGTTGAAAGTTAGTTTTTTATTAGAAATAACTTCTCTGTTTTTATAAAACATTGTTGTATTTTGTTGGAATGAAACAGACTTTAAATTCAATTAACGTAAAATGGAGTTCGTATGTATTTGTTACTCGGTTCAATTTTTTGTTTCCCCAATAATAAAAAAAGACTTTGCTTTTCTTTTTTCTGCTTTTAAGGAAATGTTAGTTTTGGTCATCACTTGCTGGTGGAGCTTCAATGACCTTGCCTAGTGGTGTCAGAATTGACGTGTAGCACGCCAATGCGTAATTTTTAGCTACAAATTAATTTCAACGTGTATAACTAATAATTAAATTAAAATTATTAATTAAAAAAAGAAAATCTTACAAATTATTAAAATTTAAAATATACAAAAAAAAATTAAGAATGTATTTTGAATAAGTGGACAGTGGACTTCACGTGCAGCTGGATTCGCCAAGAACATGGGGATCATTTACGTTGGTTGGTTTTGGATAAGTCCTATGATGATGATGTTGGTTTGCGTCGATCTTGGACTCCTCCACCTTCTGGTTATGTTTCTATCTTAGTTGCTGACTCCTTCAAGCATGATCTTGTGTGTGCTGAGATTCGCGTCCTAAAGCTTGTTCTTGAGCTTTGAAGTATGAATGTCAGGAAGGTTCTTTGTCAGTCTGACTGTTTGGAGCGTGTGGAGATGCTTATGGATGGTAGGTACGAGCGGCATGTTCATGTTAGTGATTTTGTGAATGTTCGACACTTGTTGAACTAGGATTGGAACATTCAACTTAGACATATTTCTCGGGAAGCTAATGGTCCTGCGGATTGCCTTGCAGAGATGAGTGTTTCTACTCAGTTCGCATTCACTGTTCTCGAGGATCATCCTGATCGGGTTATCCAGTTAATCTTCAACGATGTTCTAGGGGTGTAGCATTGCTTGCTTGTTTTTTTAATTTTCCGATATAAAATTTGTTTTTTAGGGATCAAAAAGCAATAATATTTTATGGAGATGACATACTTATTAAGCTAAAAAAAAGACATACTTATTTAACCATTGAAACTTAATTTTCTCACATGTGAAAGTAAATTTAAAATAAGATTAATGGTCCTTGAGTTTGTAAGCGAGTTTGATTTTAGTTCTTCTGAGAAAAATTACGTTTAGCGGCCGTAAAGAACAGTCAATAATTGTAAAATTGACTGCCACTAAAAGTCATTTTTCTTGAGAGATTAAAATCAAACTGGTTATCGCTATGAAGAAGGGCTAAGTTAACCCTTAAACCTTTAAAATATTAACACTCTTAGATACTTGCAGTCAGTATTGCAGGGATTGGTACCTTTTTTCAAGTCTGCGAAAAAAGAGTGTTTGAGTGAGTGGTGAACTGATAGCGAAGAGCGAAGGGAGGATGAAGCGGTTTTTCAAACCAGTGGAGAAAGATTCAGATGGTTGTCGGAAGAAGCCGAGAGAGAACGACCAAGAGGAACAGGAAGAAGAAGAAGAGACCAGAAAGGAGCCCTTGAAGTTCTTAACCTGGAATGCCAACAGCTTTCTCCTTCGTGTCAAGAACAACTTGCCCGAATTCTCCAAATTCATCACCGCTTTCGATCCCGATGTCATTGCCATACAGGCATTGCCCTTCTCTCTCTTTTTCCCTTATTTTTCTAACCATCAAATGAATGAATGAATGTGCTTAATTGTAACTTGGTAGAGTTTGTTCAGTTATTGTCAGAGAATCCATCAACCCCTCAAATTAGTGATGTTTGGAAAAGACTCTACAATTGATTCTGACGCCAAAATCAATTCTAGGGCGAGAGTTGTTAGAAGTCCCACATTGACTAAATATATGGCACGGATAACCTTTATATAGGGTAGAACAACCCTCAACTCTTGAGCTAGCTTTTAGGTTGAGTTAGGCCTCCCAATATCCTTTCTAGGGAAAAACTTACCAAAGTAGCTTCTGGGTGCCAGAATTGATTATGAGCATAGAACTGAGTTAACTCAATGTTATCTCTAGCTTCAAGTCAGTTCTCAAACTAAAGAAGAAAAAAACATTTTTTTAAGTTCTTGAATTATTTAAATATATGTTACCTTAGGCTAAGTCCCAACCCTCAACTCTTGAGCTAGCTTTTAGGTTGAGTTAGGCCTCCCAATATCCTTTCTAGGGAAAAACTTACCAAAGTAGCTTCTGGGTGCCAGAATTGATTATGAGCATAGAACTGAGTTAACTCTCAATGTTATCTCTAGCTTCAAGTCAGTTCTCAAACTAAAGAAGAAAAAAACATTTTTTTAAGTTCTTGAATTATTTAAATATATGTTACCTTAGGCTAAGTCCCTACATGAATGAAAGTGACACCATGACCAGCATTTTTCAAGAAGTTAAAATGGTGTTTGGCATTAACATCAGCTAAGTGGTAAAAGATGAGGATTAATTTGGAGGTTCTGTTGTAGAGCCTCTGACTTGGTAAGAATGCTCTGACATCAAATTTTTATTAGGAAGTGCGGATGCCTGCCGCCGGATCCAAGGGTGCACCTAAAAATCAGGGAGAGATAAAAGATGATACAAGCTCTGCCAAGGAAGAAAAGAAGGTAGGTACCCTTGTGGCCTTGTCTCCTTCTGCAATATGTGGAGCGGTAGCGCCAATTGGGTTTGTTAATATTTGTCTAGTTTACTTTTTTATTCTCTGTATTTATAACTGATTTTTATGATTCCATCACTAGGTAAAAGGGAATTTGTATTGCATCTTGTATCCTTTCTTTATACATGCATGTTTCAGTCTGTTATTTAATATGAATGAAACGTAGAGGGAGTGGCATTTGAGAATACCATGAAAAACTAGTCATATAGGAACTGCTCCCACCTGAAACCTGCAAGGCCACTACAACTCCTAAGTCAGAGCATGATAAATGTGGTTAAAGGTTGTTTGGCAATAGTACATTGTAAGAGGAAGATGGCTTGCCGGGGGAGGGTGGGCTGGGGTGCAATGGCACCTCCTCTCCATTATTGCAAATTTGCAATGATTTGAATGACATAAAAAGCACAGCCTCTTATTCTGCTAGAGAAGTGCATCTCTCTAACACACAAATAACAAGAAAAGACGCACCTCTCTGCCTTGGTGTTCTCATTCAGAGCTACAAGTTCCCATATTTTATTGTATGATCAGGTTAAATGACATGAACTTATGAGGCTGGAAATATGAAGGATATAGTGTTATCACATCAATGTTGCACTTGAATTCTGATTGGTCTTTGAGATACTTGAGCTAGAAAGGGGGTTGTCCAAATCTTTTTGTAATGGTATGCATGGTCAATGATCAACTCAATTAAAAGCGCAAACTGTTATGCGAAGACTCATGAATGGCTTTATTACATCTTTAACTCATTCCTTCATGCAAAATTCTTTTTGGGCTTAAAGCGTGGACAATGCACATTTCTAATGTGACTTATTGCTTAAATTCAACTTTTATTTACAAGAATAAGGGTGGCAAGGATCAAAATCCAGATTTTATGACATGCATTAACAATACTTCTTCACAATATTGTTATGGTAAATTGATATATTCATCATACTACTTTCTAAAACTTTAGAACATGTATTCAAACTTATGCAGATATTGATGCGTGCACTTTCAAGTCCACCTTTTGGGAGCTATCGTATTTGGTGGTCTCTCGCAGATTCAAAATATGCAGGGACAGCTCTACTTGTAAAAAAATGCTTCAAGCCAAAAAGTGTAGTTTTCAATCTTGATAAAATAGGTACCCTTCTTATTGTATTCATGGAATTTAATATTTTATTTATTTATACCTAAATATTTTCAGGATTCATATGATAGATATCATCAAAAGAATAATTGGAGAGACTCAGCCACTCACCCCATGTGCTGAACCCCCTAAACTCTCTATTTATAGGCAACATGCCTCACTCACTAACCCACCCACTAATTAACTGACACTCTCACTAATTGAGTGTCTAACAGAATTACATTTCCTTATTTTACAATTAGGAGTAGGAATAAATTATGAGACTTGTTGGGAATCTACAGCCCAACTTACATTAAGCCTAGGTAAACCCTAATTATTAAATAAATCAGGTCAAGGCTTTGTTAAGAACCTATTTAGTTAAAAAGGTCAGGTTTAAGGCCATCTAGAAAGCCTTTTAGGCCTGACAGGTTAGCATATTACAAATATATTACTATTATAGTCATTGCTATGATTATTGTATTGGATTTTTATTATAATATCCTGAAATATATACTTATTGACTTATTTAAATATTTAAATATGTTACTGATAGAGCGCAGTCCAACCCTTTTAAAGACTCGCAGTTAGGGTCAAGTTCCTCTTTATTCTTATTCGGGTTTTAAAGCTGATCCAGTCGTCAAATTCTGTTATTGTTATCATATTAGTTAACCTATATAAAAATTTGAGCTTATAAGTTTATTCTCTATTCAGAGATATACTTGTGATCTATTCAAATACCTTTTTATGAAGTAGATTTTTAACTAGGCTTTCAGGCTATGGCAGACTTTTAAATAGGCTAGGCCATACCTTGAAAAATTGTCTATATGAAGCCAACAAGTCAAGCTGAGGTCTTAAGTTTGGGATGTAGGTTGATTCAAACATTAGAAAGGTCAGTGTAGCCCAGCCTATTTCCATCCCTGTGTATTTTTTTGTTTTAATATAGAAAATATATAATAATATTTTGGTTCTTAAAATTTTTTACCATTAAAAATTCCGGACATATTATTGAAGATTTCAGTTCTTTTTTTAAATGAAATTTAGATGTCATATCAGCAGAGAATTTTTCTGAAATAAATTTTCAACACTTATCGCATTGGATCATATTCCATGTTTGGTTTTCCGCTGATGGATCCTTTTTTTGTTGTTGTTGTTGTCAGCTTCAAAGCATGAACCCGATGGCCGAGTAATCTTAGCTGAATTTGAAACACTTCGTTTATTGAATACGTATGTACCAAATAATGGATGGAAAGAGGAGGCAAACTCATTTCAGAGGCGAAGAAAATGGGACAAAAGGATTCTGGAATTTGTTACACAAAATTCAGACAAGCCATTGATATGGTGTGGGGATCTGAATGTCAGGTGACTAATCTCCAATTTTTCTTTTGGCTTGGGGGTATAGGATTAATTAGGTCCATCCTCTCTGTTTGTCAAGTTACTTTTATCTATTGCATTGTTTTATTATTAAATTCTAGCTGAGTTAACCTTAGCTGTTGGATGCATCTAGTTTTTTATCCATAAGTTTAAGTGGAGTACTGAGAATCATGTTTTATTTCAATTTGATGCATCCATATGCATTATATGAAACTATTTTATTGCTGCTACACTTGGATTCTTATTAGATTTTAGATGTAGTTTTACCCAGCCTGAAAGCATTTTCACAGTTGTCACGAACTTAAACTCTTATAGATAAATAATTTTGGACTTTTCTAATTTTAGTATCTTCTACTAGAGGATTGTTTTGAATGTTGCATGGATTTTTTTTTTTTAGTTTTATCTATGTGATTAGTGTCTGTCTAGTGTCTAGTGTCTGTCTACTAGACAGACACTAATCTAATCTGTCTACTAATGCATCTACACTTTCTAAGAAGCTTTATATATAGATATTCATCTTGTGCAGCCATGAAGAGATTGATGTGAGTCATCCAGAGTTTTTTTCTGCAGCAAAACTCAACGGTTATGTTCCTCCAAATGAAGAGGTCTAAGCAATTTACTCTTGAAGTTCCTTTTAAAATAAAATTAATCTGTATTAACTTTAATAGATTTGTCTCCTAAGACGCTTAAGCTATTAGGTACAGGCCAAGAATGGTTTTACATCTGACTAACATGCTCCTTCACGCAAGCCCATGCTTGAGGCGTGGACAATGCCTTGCTGAATTTTAATTTAATTATGAAGGAAGGATGTGTGAAGGATCAATTATTAAATACTCGTTCATAGATTCTTTGAATATATTGTGAAGGACTAATTCTCCAAAAAGCTTAATCTATTATGTAGAGGTCCAATAATGGTTTTATATCTCTAACCATTTAAATCGAGTAGCCTAGTATATCATCTAAATAGTAATTAAACATCTTCTGGTATGGCTTTGTGCAGGATTGTGGGCAGCCTGGTTTTACCTTGGCTGAAAGAAGAAGATTTGGTACCATCTTAAGAGAGTGAGTGATCTCATAATTCTTTTGGTTTATTGATTTCTATTACCTATAACATCAACATTCAACATGGAAAAACCGCATACCTTGAACTTGTTTAATGCTTGGTTGGTAACTAACTTGATGAAGAGATAGATTGTTAAGATCCAATAGTGTATGTTGTGTCACAATGTTTAAGCCTTTAGAAGTGAATTTTTTTTAGCATTTGGTACAAATTGTAATACCTAATTTTTAATCAATTTTCATTGCGAAAGTTATTATTTTATTGAAAAAGTATTTACGCGACCTATCTATAATCTTTTTTAACATTTAAGTCCATTTCAATAAGACCTGCCTATCTTGCAATAACAGTTGAGTCCACTAAAACCACCGGTCGGCATTGCTGGTACACAATAGTCCTTTGGACTAGAAGCATGGACAATGCATAGGCCTTCCTATCTTGTATTTAAATTCAACTTTGTATTAGAAGAATTGGGTGGCCATGATTGATCTTCAGACAATTTGGTCGTAGAGGCTTTAATACCTTTATAAACCAAGTATCGCAAAAGTTTAAGCTATTTAGTGAAGACACATATTTGGTTTTTATATATCATATTTCTAACACGACATTTTGTAGAAGAGGAAACCCTCAGAACGAGAACCATCTCCTTTTTCTGTTCAGATTTTGTTTTACCAATTATAGTTTCATTCTTTTACTTTCTCCCATATTATGCTTCAATTCTTGTTTGTGCGTTTGTAACACATTTATTCTGTAGTTAATATTGTTCTGATTGTTTTGAATAAGTTTGCGAAGTCTGTGTTTTCTTTTAGTTGTCAAGACAATGACAACTAAAAAGAAATAAAAAATATTCTCTTGCAAGTTTCAACATAGTTTGACTTGTTTCTGCTTGTAACAATCCTCATCACCGTCTTTTACCCTTTACTTTGAATTTCCTTTTATTGATTTAAAAGTCTTAATAACTGACACTATGGAACATGCTTCAGGGGGAAGCTGGTAGATGCATACAGATTTCTGCACAAGGATAAGGATATGGAACGAGGTTTCTCATGGTCTGGAAATCCAGTTGGAAAGTAAGAAATTGAATTTTTTTTTATTATACTATTAGGATTGGTTCTCGACATGGTTACTGATTAACAACTGGGTGTGTTGAGGCAATGCACTTGAATAATTTAAAATACATTTCTGGCTTTTTCCTCATAACCATTATTCATTTTGCACTTTTTCCTTTTACAAAGGAATCCTTTGTAATAGCTGATAAAGTGTTTGGTGAGTTACAAATATAAGGAATGAGATTCTTTTGATGCTTGTGTCTATTTAATAAAACTTGTTGATTGATTCAGTTGACAGCTTTGCCCTGTCTGCTCATTTCTTTGCAGGTATCGTGGAAAGCGGATGAGAATAGACTATTTTATAGTTTCAGAAAATTTTAAAGAAAAGATTGTTGCATGTGAAATGCATGGACAGGGGATAGAGTTGCAAGGTGAGTTTATTGTCATGCGATTGTTACTTCTTTTTGGCTGCATATTCAACAAAATTTGAAATTCATGATTTTTCTTGCTAATTCTCCTTTAGCTTATTTGCCAAGTTAAAATCTGAAACCAGACTGATACTTGTGGTAATTGGTGCTGCTGATTTGAATCTATCATGAACCAACTATTCCAAAAGTTTATTGGGTGACGACACAGGAATGGGTTTATATTATACTTGTAACATGCTCTCTCACGCTAGAGTCTACTGGGCCATATTCCCTGTGCTGAAATTTAACTTTTTTTTGTTACACTAATTGAGGCAACAATGCACAAGACTACTTGGTCACAGAGGCGAGGATACCATGTCCTGAAGCCATGAACCAACTATCTCAAAAGTTTAAGTTGCTAGGTGAAGACACATGAATGATTTTACTTGTAGTAGTATCTAACCTATTTAAGAAGCTTGCCTAAAATTAGCCTTGCTTGATTTTCGTATGCATGATTTTAATTTTGGGTGGGGGGGGGCGGCTCACATCCATGAGTTGGTTATGCATATCTCGCCATTGTATGAATAAGTGATTGGTTGGGCCAATGAAAACATTTCTCGTTGGTTGTTTTTATGGCTTGCTAAAAATTAGTTTTATTCTGATTTTCTTATGTATGAGTTGATTGTCCTCATTGTTTTTCAATCAGTCGTAAACTGCTTATATTCTAACAAGCATGGAATTGTTCTTGTCTCCACAGGTTTTTATGGAAGTGATCATTGTCCAGTTACCTTGGAGTTCTCTCCTAGTTCCAACTCTCAAAATGAGGAGCAAGTATAAGAAGCACTTTACTGTTCATGTTTTAAAGACACTTGTCATGATTTTTGTTCTTGTTTAATTTATTTTGCAGTGTTTTAGATGCTGAACTGAACGTTTCATTAGTAACTAAATATTTTTAACTATCCTTCTGTGGCAAGAACTAGCTGCATAATGAATTCGCACTGAAAATTTAATAGTACTGACACACTACCTCCGACATCACAATACTTTTCATCACAGCAATTTTTATCAACTCTTGCATTACATTACATTACAAAGAAAGGAAAATAAGGGGCAATGCAAGAGTTATATAATAACGAAAGATTGACCGAACTGAAAAAGTGAAGACATCTAGAGTAGCCGAAAGTCAGTATGAGAGAGACATGATTTTGAAGGAGTTTGAAATCCTCATTGACACATCTGACATGTCCAGGAAGGTGCGGATTGAGCCAAGTTTTTGGATAATTAAACTTGTTAATGGGGTGATCTATGAATTGATGAATGTCAATGTTTATGTTCTGTTTTATAAGTGTTAATGAGCTTTAATTTATTTTTTAACTATCAATTTGCTGGAAGTAGTCGTTGAATCAAAATGCCAATGACTAGTATCTGTTTGTGTTGGACCTTACTATGTTGGTATAACACCACTTCATTGCAAAGTACCGGTATAATCATATCCAATTGTGTAACTTTTAGCTAATATCCTTTTTCGAATGGATCTTTATGATTTAGATTAAAAGATTGCGCTCGAGTGGAAAATTGTAGAAGATTAACTGAATTACCTTAAACCTAAGAAGAAAGAATGCATTTAATCAATAATTATGTGGTATATGCATCAACAAGGTAGAGGCTATATAGTAAGTGTAGACGTTAAGGATATCACATGAAGGTGAGTCGTGAAGGATACTTCCAATTGTTAAGTGTTGGATCAATACATAGAATGATAAAATGCTAGTTCTGGCTAAGGTTCTAATTTTTAAATGTGAAATCACCTGTTGCTTTTTACTGTGAAAGCTCTTGAAAACAATGTTTGGGTATAACCAAATAAGAAATGATGCAAATGGTAGAATGAGTACCATAGTAGAAACGAGGTATGACGGACTATTTCGGAAGACCCTACTACAACTTTAAATGTCTAATAAAAATGGGAGGCGCATGTTTTTTTTTGATAGGCCAATGTTAGTTGTTAATTGTTAGTAAATTAGTTCCTTCGCCAGGATTCGAACCCTGGCCCTTCACCCTACAAATCTCTTCATTCCCTTAACTCACCAAGTGAGTTACAAATGGGAGGCGCATGTGACTTTCTTGGTTAGATAACAATTGATTATATGCTTAGGAGGGGAAAAACTGTTCGATTTCATGGAAAGGTAAATTTTATCAAGGTGATCATAGTAAACCCACAAGCATCAACATCAAGAGACTTAAAGATTTGACATGCATTCTTCATGTTAAAGGTTAACATAATGACATTAACATTTACAACTAATCTGCCGTCTTTAAAGTCACTGTAGTATATTAAGTTGAGGCTTGAAAACAAGTGATTTAAAAAACCCTCACTTATTTAAAAGACATCAACTTTCTCTTTTCTCATAACTTTCCCATGCATACTTGTAATTAGTAAGCTTCACCCCATGTTATCAACCTTTAGTACCAGGCACCACCATAAAATTTGCCGCAGAAGTTAATGGCACAAAGCATTCATTCTGGTGATTAATCTTCATCTGAGAAAAAATCGTCGTCTTCAGGAGGACCCTTTCTGAGTTTTCCTTGCAGTTCTAGATTCTTTGGCAAAACAAATTCAGCATCCTTACCCGACGTGGAGAAATATCTCTCCAGTACCATCTGTTAAGAAAAAGGAGACTCTGAATTCCAAAATGGCCTTCACTTCTGGTTGGCACTTTGAAATAGTGAGAGCATAATGATATCCTAAATCCTTATAAAACTTTATAAAACTGAAGTGTACTAACATAAAGGTACAAAACATCATATTCACTTACCATGGCAGCATAGGCATCAAGTTTCCTCTGCTGAGAGGACTTACTTAAGCCCCTGAAAGAGTTATAAGTGTGTCAATTCCCCAAAAAAATAATTAAAATTCCAAACAAACCTTTGCTTGACATCTTTTAAAAAGAACCTCTAAGTATTAAAAAAAAAAGAATCTTCATTGGATTTTTACATTTTTTAGTAGATAAACACAGTAAATGAAGCACTTCCTCGGATACCAGTGACCCTTAGCTCACATGGTACCTCCCCTAGTCTTAAAGATCAGGAAGCCGCTGGTTGTAGGGGATCTGAACCCCCTGCATGTCATTGTCCCATTCCCATTAGATCCCAATACAGGTCTCCGATTTACAACACAAAAATAAAGTTCAGAAGATAAGCACATAATAACTTTGCTGGAATAAGAACCATAACTGATAACTAGTGAGGGGTAATGCATCTTTCTCCAGAGGAAAACAATTTTACATCCAAAATGGCCTCAAACTACATGAACAGAAAACTACATGAACAGAATTTGCAAAATGTTTAGTTTTAAGAGATA
Organism: Lotus japonicus; assembly: GCF_012489685.1. Taxonomy (NCBI): domain Eukaryota; kingdom Viridiplantae; phylum Streptophyta; class Magnoliopsida; order Fabales; family Fabaceae; genus Lotus; species Lotus japonicus. The sequence continues at coordinate 54,187,343 of NC_080041.1, forward strand.
ACATGCATATTTCTTCAAAAGGAAGTCATCTGTATGGACTGTGCAGGTTTCAATTTTCATGAATTTGTTTTACTATTCTACACTAAAGAACAAATTAGGAGGTTACGTGGGTTCTTTGACCATCTACTTCCCTTCATGTAGTAAATGAGAAATGTGCCAAACAAACACTAACTGAATAGTGATTACAAAGGTTAGTGATTACAAACACTAACCTTTGTACAATTTTTTCAGTTCAATGATGATGCAGCTGATATCAAATTATCACCGAGATTGCCATATATTGGTGCATGTTAGGACCCAATTGCAAGGTATGGGACTTGAGTCCCACATTGGAAGTATGGGATTCTAATGTGGGGTTTATAAGGCCTTGGGCTCTCCAACTACAACAGCTAGGTTTTGTGGTGTGGTTCTCCTAAGGTTCTTATCAATTGGTATCAGAGCCTTCTACCATGTCTCTCAGCTGCAAACGAGCGGCGCGGGTGGTGACGCCGGCATTGCAATGTTCGCCCGGGACTAGTCAAGGGGCTAGTGCACAGCCAGCCCGCGTGGGCGCTGGGGCTGCGGAGCATGGTGGGATGTTAGGACCCAATTGCAAGGTATGGGACTTGAGTCCCACATTGGAAGTATGAGATTCTAATGTGGGGTTTATAAGGCCTCAACTACAACAGCTAGCTTTTGTGGTGTGGTTTTCCTAAGGTTCTTATCAGTAAATAAAACGAAAAAGAGAGAATTGCAATTTTGCATAGGGTAAAACACAATCAGCAAAGAAGTTTAAAAGCAGTTACATGTTCACCATTCGATTTACGGCTTCTGTTGTTGTCCCATGTTCATCCTGTAGATATACCCTCCAACCCCTGAAAGTCAAGGTATAATATAGAAATTAAAACGGTGATATAAATAATTATATCAATTCACAAACCAGTGTCAGGAGCCCTCCAAGACACAATATTTAACCTTTCAGCCCAAATTAGATTACATGAACATTAGAATCTATACTTTATTTTCTCCCTAATTCAGTAAATAAGTCAATAATTATTAGTGGCAAGGAGAATTGTTAGTTATATAAGTTTAAGAGCCAAAGAAGAATAAAGCAACTCAATATGATTTATAAGGTCAATCAATGGGTATTGAAGGTATTCCTATGTCATAAAGAGGCTGCCGGTCATTTAGTAGCCTGTAAAATGAATATATATGTATATATATATATATATATATATATATATATAATGTATATTTGACAGTGAAGAAGAATATGCTTGTGAGTTGTGATTAGTACAAATGCATTACCTCTCAGCAGCTCGAATAGCAAGCCTCCCTGCAACAGTACGGACTATGTTTGACTGTGGTGTTTCCTTCCCGTCAAAAGATCTTGGAAGTCCAATTACAAACTCGTCTGCCTCCTACAGTTTTAAAATCATGTTACCTCTAAGGTTACGTGCCCAAAGAGAAAACAGATCCTTATCAAATATCAACCAATTTTTGAAAGAAATACAAGAGACAAAAGGAAAATTCACACCTCTTGTTCAGCAATGTTTATCATCTGGACCTCAAGCTTCTGTCCTCGCAATTCCAAAACCTAAAGCAGCTACAGGAATAAAAGGATGAGTAGCTGATGAAGAAACACAGATAAGATAAGACATAAGATAGTCCATAATTCCACTTGCAGTTACCAACATCCATAATATTCAGTGTCACAGTTAACAGCAATGTTTTCTTACCAATTGCAGTAATACCCCACATAAATTTTATCACACCAAACTTAACAGAACAGCTCACATCTTATTAAGCACAAAATTTTGAGTTTCACCATACTAAACAACAGGCACAAACTATCCCAATGACTTGCATTACACCTAAACAACATTAGCTACTAATAGCATACATATAAGGACAAACATTACATGAAGCACCCCACATGAGTTCAATTTTTCTTTAGACCCTTTACACCCCAAATATTAAAAACAATTAAAAAGTAGAAATAAAACATGTCCAGGATTGGAAGTACTAGTTCCAATAAATTGGTACCCAAAATAAATTTGACAGAAACTGGAATACAAAACAACATGAGAACAAGATATCATTAGAAAACTAATATAGAAGCAAAGGGTGAATTATACCGTTACAGGGCGAAAGTTGAAGCCTTTACTGATGGCAATGCCAGTGCGAGCCATACCCAGGTCGACTCCAAGAGTGAAGCCTCCTCTCCTGCGAAGGGCGTTCGGGGGAAATTCATCCAAAGAGATTGGCTTTACTCTGTTGTAGTGACTTTTGGCATTCTGGGTCGGACACAGTTTCACAAAAGATGGTTTTTTTGGAACACTCGGAGCTGAACAACAGAGGAAGAGGTTCTGGGGTGGTGGTGCCTGTAGCAGTTGCTGCGTCCACATTGGAGAGAGAGAGAGAGGACAATGATAATGGTCACAAGTTAGAGCCCAATTTATTTGTTTTCTTTTAATACTAACTACTAAGACAAGAATTAAAAAAAAACTTAAGTCACACTCAATTTATAACTGCGTTATTGAAACAATAACTAGTATTTTTTACCCGCGCGTTGCACGGGAAATATGTCTATTGTACTCCCTCCGTCCCTATATATAAGTCACAAATAACTAATTCTCTTAGATTAAGAAAAGTAGTTACTAGTAATAAATTTGTAAAAAAAAATGATTTACTTTCCTAGATTACCCTTATTTACTTTCCTATGATTTTCTCTCTCCAAGTTAATACTTCTAAAGTTTATCATCTCTTTCATATTAAATATGAGGGTGAACTTGGAAAAAATTATTTAATGCTTCCTAGATATTAGAAAGTGACTTATATTTTGTAACAAAATTTTTTCAAAAAATGTGGCTTATAATAGGGAACGGAGGGAGTATTTGATAGATTAATTAATACTTTGATTATTAAAAATATATTAAACAACGAATGAAATAGAAAAGTCAGAATTGATGAGTAAAGTGGACATAAAGACTTCTCTTCTAAGCCCGATTGAGACCAAGAGGAACTCGTTTCACATTCTTTGTAAATATGAAGACGATAACACAAATCATAGATATAAGGAATTATCAACATATTAATCTTAAAAAAAATTAATGTGATAGTAGCACAAATCAGGATTGTGTAAGATATATCATAAAGTATAACATTATTGTGTTTATTCCAACTAAGTAGGGATGACAATTGGTAGGTACTATAGTACCATCTCCATACCCGCGTTTTTAAAAATTACATGTACCCTTCTCAATACTCACGCGGGTAGCAACTCCAAGCTCTCCACCTTTAGACAATTCAATGTCATTATATGAAGCTATCCATCTTTGCCAAAATCTAAATCTATGGATGACAATGGGTCTCAAAATCATAGGGTACCCGCAAAACATATCCACTATGGATAGGGTAAAAAACCGCTAAATGGGTGTGAGGTTAAGTATAGATAATTACCCGCAAAAAATAGAGGGTATGGGTGCGGGTATGGGTACTATAGTACCCAACCGGCCCATATCCGCACACACATGTTATCATTATTATTATTATTATTATTATTATTATTATTATTATTATTATTATTATTTGGGAATATATTAACAAATTAACTTAAGCTATAGCTTTCAAACTCACTCTTTTTAAAAAAAAAGTTTGGGATATATTAATTAATACTCTAAAAATAAATAATAAATAAATTAAGATAAAATCAAGAAATAAACCACCTAAATCCTAATCAAATCTAAAATCTAAAAATAAATCAAAAATAAATTAAGATAAAATCAAGAAATAAACAACATAAATCCTAATCAAATCTAAAATTTTAAAATGTATTTTTTTATGAGAAGTAATCTGAGAATGACACGTGTTATTTTTTTTTTCCAATTAGTGAATATTCTGCACCCTAGAAGATTTTATTTTCCTCAATCCTTTTGCTTTTGATTAAGAAGATAAAAGCAGGAATCCTTAAAGCATATGGCATCTTACAATTAGTTGAAGAACAAAATCAATTCATGAAGAAGATTGAAACAGAAACCCAAAATGAAGTCTTGAAGAACAAAATACCCTCTTTCACCAATTTGAAAGGACTATGGTGAAAGAATTGTATTTAGTGTATTTGTGAATCTTGGGGTGGAGCCCTTGTGAAACAAAAAATCAAAGGAACATTTAAGTCAAGAGAAACAAAAAATGATGTATTGCCCCATATGTGCGCACCCCAGCAAATTATCTATATATGTAAGAAAAAAACAAAATAATTCTTTCACCCAAAATAATTGTGGTTTGTAACACCCCGATTTCGGTAGCGTCACTTTAGTAACCAAAAGTAAACTTAATGCGGAAAAACGTGAATATATTTTTTTTTGATAATAACTAAGACAAGACTGAAATAAATAAAACCCGAATGCGAAAAGCAATATAACTAATGTACAATATATAAACAGCCCCCGCTGTAAGTAACAACCTCGTCACGAGTAACCTCCAGTGACGGAAAGAAAAGTACAACGCCCGTAGGCAATATATACAACCAAATGAAAAGGGTGAAGTGCCCGCAACACCATCCCTCAAAACTGAGAATCAGCTGACCCAATGGCCTGAAAATAAGACCTCCTAAGTCCAACCAACTCTCTGTGATTCCCGTAAGGAAACCACACAAAAAGCTATAGGCGGATCTACCCTGTCCCCTACGTAACAAATGAAGCAAGACTGTCAGAGCTAAAACTCTACTCCTACACTAATCCTAACTCGAGGAGCTCATACCAACACTCAAAACTATGTGCTAGCATGATCGTCGTCTGAATCAGAATCCAGAACGACCAAGTCTATCAACCCTATCCGTCCTCCCCTCGCTCCTGCAACGCTCTCCGATGCTGGACTCACGGGCTTAGGGCCCGAACCCTGATCATCAATGATCGCAACGGAGGGTGCACTAGACCCTGCCGAAGGCACTCCCACTGGAATCTCCTCTGAGGGATCCTCCTCCTCTGAAGATGACGGTGGCGGCGGTGCTCCTCCAAGACCTGGTCCACAGTGAACGCCCGGTGGCAAGTTGAAGCTGATAGAGCATCGCCTCAACACTCCTGACCTCAAGAGTCCTCCACTATCCACGTTGTCCTCCATGATACGCCCCGAATACGTCGCTCGGTGGCTCGCGGGGTCAACCACCCACGACCCGGGGTCGTCCTGGTCGATCATCTCGTACCTAATCCCCCCCGAAGGGTGGACCATTGCGAACCAATCCGCAATGTTCATCTGACAAAAGGCGTTGTCCGCCAAAACACACACAGAAGACGCGAGGGTCAACTCTAAAGAACTATGTAGATAATAAACCCAATAGGTACAAATAATAGATAGCCACTTAGGCTTATAACTAGAGATATCATTCCTAGGGTTGCATGTTCCACAAAATCATAACGACAATAATAACAATTAGCATGTTCCAAGTAAGTTTATCAAATAGCAACCACACTCATCAACTAAGTCAGTATGCATGTTGCGTGATATGTATGCAGGTTAACCCAGTCAACCAATATGCAATCCGGAAACGGATGGACATCATCGGATCAGCCCTTCACCAGCCACGGTGGTGCCATTTCGGCCCGTGATGTATCTTACTCCCACTGGGTAGTCAGATCAGCAGTAAACCCGTAGGCCTGCCATTTCGGTCTGCTACAAGAGACGTCTACAAACGCTCTTTCACGGCATTCCGGGTCTTATGACCATTTTGGAAACCGACGAGGTCCAGAGTACGTCTTGTGTTAATACCTCATTAATGTTGCATGTATGCAAAATGATTAGTCAAACAACGTCTCCGTCCTCACTCGACACGTCGCCACGTGTTCTAGGGAAGTTAAAGTCTCTAAAAGCTTACCCTAAGGTAAAGTCGATTCTGCGACCAAAAGACACACTTCATAACGACACATAGCTGCTCCAATAGCACCACAACAAACGCTGCTCCAACAGCACAATAACAAACGTTGCTCCAACAGCACAACAATAAACGCTGCTCCAACAGCACAACAACAAACGCTGCTCCAACAGCACAACAACAAACTCAACACTTGGATCCGACGACACTCCTCGTTTTTCCAAAACTATGATTTGACTTCCAATGCCTTCCTTCGAGGTTGTTATCATTACTTAAAGATTTTGAGGTTATTTAAGGTCTTATGAATTTTCTTTATAAAATAGATTCCATTTTGTCTTATCGCAAGTCTTATACATTTTCAGGATCTCCCAATCCCAAGTCGCTTCCAGAGGATGTCTCGATCCACTAAACAAAATTAAGGCCCGAACCTCGTTCGTCCTATCAAACTTTCTCAAAACTCTCAAAATAAAATCGGCATGACCTGCCCGCTACTCTCACCATTCAGAATCTCAGATTCCAGTACAGAGCATATTTAAATCATCACAATCAACATCATGTCATATATCCAGAAATCTCAACATTAACACTTAGCACTTAGCATATAAAGCATGCACCACACATCCTAGATTACCCACATAGCACATAGCATGTAAGTCAATCTTCAAAAACATTCAGTAGATGAATCATCTACATTGTCAGCCGAAGCCTCAGAAAACATTTTCAATCACACACAATCTCAGTGCATAAACAGTAAACAATGTCGAAACATCGACCCTAAGCATTAACTAGAGATTCAGTGAGAAGCCCTCACCTGAAGGTTCTCCAGAATGATTGCCTAGAGCTTCCTCGTACTCAAAGTGTTGGTCCTCAGAGAAATCCTCAAAAGCACCTTTACAACAAAATCACAGAATACTATAAGAATCTATCGAAAACTAAGCTATCGATACTTACTAAGGTTACTCGAAGTAATCTATACTCTAAGGTACGATAATCTAGCGCGAAAGACAAGTTTTCGGAAAAAGGAAATTTCTTCCTCCCCCTTAATAGGGCTCGGCCACTTTGGCTAATTATGGGGCTCGATTTTTCTTCGATCAAACTTGGTTCCTATGCTTTCATAAGCCGTAACTAAGGGTATTCTGAACTCGGAAAAATTATCGGATCAAAAACTGTCGCAGGGGTATTTTGGTCATGATTTTTAACTTAGGATTTTCAAAACTGAAATCCCAAAAATAAAATTTTGCAGGGACGTCACCAACGACGTTTATGACAACTAATCCTACTAGCACTAAGCTAAGGCGATAGTTTACAGCCTAAAAGTCGGAACTTTACTCAAAAACTACATAAATGGGTATTTTAGGTTCAAATTGATTCCGACGGAATTCCGGCGACATAACGGAAAATCTAATCCGGCAGAAGTGATCTTGGGCATACATAGAAGAGGTTTAGAATCAGAAATGAAAGATTCAGGATAGTTTTGCAAAAACCCATAAACTATCCACTCAGAAAACTCTACAGAAAAGCTATGGAAAAAGCGATCGGAGGTAAGGATTAGCGACTATACCTCGAAGCCTTGAAGTAGCAACTGATTGATCGACGATCAAGCAAACGATGAAGAAAAACTCTTCTTCCTTCTTCCTTGTTCTTGGCCGCGGTTTAGAGGAGAGAAAATGGAGGAAAATTGTGTTTTTTCTTCCTTTATTTGCTATATATAGAAGGTGGAAATTCGCGGGAAAATGAAAGTTTCGCGAATCCGATTTTTCCGGCGTCATTCTCCATGAATTGTTAGATAGGTTTTGGCAAAGGAATTCCTAAGCTAAGAAGATGTCTCCTTGTATTTTTGGCAACTAATACAAAGTCGGTGCAAAGTCGGTGTAAAACTATTTTACCCGATAAGTTGCTTTTTGCCTCGAATGTCGGAATAGAAAACTTCCTTCGGAAGAAAGATTGAAATCATCAAGAGAAATAGGTGTACGCGTGTAGAATATTCATTTGAAGCTCTGAATAGATAAAGTCTTCATTGTCGAGAAATTCTAGGGTTTTGAAATACCAGGGATTCGGTTTCGGCAAACTTCCGATGATTGGAATCGGACGTTCGTAGATCCTAGAGTTTCGCCTCGAGACGATTGTGATATATGGAAAAAGAAAAGTTCTAACACTTCTCTGAAGATTTTTGGAATTAACTGCCAACGTGCCTAAAAGTGAAAATTAGCTATATACTAGGGTTTCTGACCTAGGTTTAAGCGTAAAACGTTCGTGCTATAACTTTTATCGATCTTAATGCAATCCTTGAACTTTTTCTGAACCTTCTCCTTCATAAATATATTTCATTTAATAAACTTTCGTTCAGGTTTTCCTTCACATTACATCAACCCTAAACGTGAATAAGAAGTTTATTCACTTAGCATAAGCTTAAAAACTTGGGCCTTACATTACTACCCTCCAAAAAGAAAGTTTCGACCTCGAAACTTAAGGGTTAGTAAATAGTTCTGGATATTGTTCTTGAATCTTTTCCTTCAGCTCCCATGTCGCATCACCAGTGTCTTTGTTCCAAATGACCTTCACTAACTCGATCTCTTTCCCTCTCAGCTGTTTTATCCTGGTGTCACCAATGCTAATTGGCGGTGTCTCGAAAGACAGATCATCCTTCAACTCAATGTCATCCAGCTCGATAACATGTGTCGGATCCGCAATATATTTCCTCAGTTGTGACACGTGGAATACATCATGAATGTTTGATAGAAATGGAGGTAGTGCAATCTGATAAGCGACTGGTCCAATTCGACGAGTGATCTGATAAGGTCCAATAAACTTGGGCGTAAGCTTCTTTGACTTGATTGCTCGACCAACTCCCGTCGTCTGAGTAACTCTCAGAAATACCTGATCTCCTTCTTCGAACTCCAGAGTTCTGCGCCTCTGATCTGCATAACTCTTCTGTCTACTCTGAGAAGTCCTCATCTTCTCTCTGATCTGCTTGATCTTCTCAGTGGTCTGTTGCAGAAGTTCCGGTCCTACCAACAAATTTTCTCCGTTTTGGTACCAACACAAAGGTGTTCTACACTTGCGGCCATACAAAGCCTCATACGGTGCCATACCAATGCTTGTATGAAAACTGTTGTTGTATGTGAACTCAATCAATGGCAATATGGTATCCCAAGTGCCCTTGTTGTCCAGAACGCAAGCGCGTAGCAAATCCTCCAACGACTGAATAGTTCTCTCAGTCTGTCCATCAGTCTGCGGATGATAAGCAGAACTTAGTCTCAGCCTCGTTCCCAAAGCTTCTTGAAGAGCTCCCCAAAAATGTGATGTAAACTTCGGGTCTCGATCGGATACAATACTTGTCGGTACTCCGTGAAGTCGTACAATCTCCGCTATATATATCTCTGATAGTTTCTCCACGTTGTACGTAGTCCTCACCGGTACGAAATGAGCCGACTTAGTCAGTCGATCCACGATTACCCAAATAGAGTCGTATCCCTTCTGAGTTCTTGGCAAAGCCACGACGAAATCCATCGATATGCTATCCCATTTCCATTCTGGCACGTCCAAGCTTTGTAGCATACCTGAAGACTTCTGATGCTCCACCTTCGCCTTCTGACATGTCAGACATGCAGCTACATACTCAGCCACTTGTCTTTTCATTCCTGGCCACCAAAAATTCACCTTCAAGTCCTGGTACATCTTCTTCATTCCAGGATGAATGCTTAACTTGCTCTTGTGACCTTCATCCATAATCAATCTTCTCAAGTCAGGGTTGTTAGGTACACAAACCCTATCCTTGCACCGTAGGATATTGTCACTTCCTACCTTGAATTCTGGGTCTTTACCTTGACTTACCAAATTCCTTTTCCCGAGCAGAAACTCATCTTGTAACTGTTGGTCTCGGATTTCTTCCATCAACCCATTGGTAATTCTGATCATCCCGAACTTCAGTTCTCCCTCGGATAATTTCACATCCAAGCTCAAATCTCGAAATTGCTCTAACAGCTGCAGCTCCTTCACCATCATCGACGAGATGTGCATCTTCCTGCTCAAGGCATCAGCAACAACATTCGCCTTTCCAGGATGATATTGCAGAGTGAACTCGTAATCTTTGAGAAATTCCATCCACCGACGCTGTCTCATGTTCAGCTCCTTCTGCTCAAACAAGTACTTCAAGCTCTTATGATCACTGAATATGGTGAAATTGCATCCATATAAGTGATGTCTCCAAATCTTCAGCGCAAATACGATTGCAGCTAGTTCCAAGTCATGAGTCGGATAATTCTTCTCATGCACCTTCAGTTGTCTTGAAGCATAAGCAACCACCTTCCGATGTTGCATCAGCACACAACCCAAACCTTGATGCGAAGCATCACAGTATACCTCATAAGGTTCCTCCGGTTGCGGTAAGACGAGTACAGGTGACGTCGTCAACCGTTCCTTCATCGTCTGAAAACTAGTTTCGCACGCTTCAGTCCATGCAAAAGGTTGGTCCTTCCTCGTCAGTTGAGTCAAAGGTCCAACTATCTTCGCGAAATTCTCGATGAAACGACGATAGTATCCCGCCAAACCGACAAAACTTCTGATCTCAGTCACTGTCTTTGGCCGTTCCCATGACAATACGGTCTCTACCTTTGCTGGGTCCACAGCTATTCCCTCCTTCGAGATCACATGGCCTAAGAATTTTACCTCTTCGAGCCAAAATTCGCACTTGGAAGGATTGGCATACAACTCCTTCTCCCTCAGCACTTGTAAAACTTGTCGCAAGTGCTCCTCGTGGTCTTCGGCATTCTTCGAGTAGATTAAGATATCGTCGATAAACACCACGACGAATCGATCCAAGAACGTATGAAAAGACATATTCATGTAAGCCATGAATATTGCAGGTGCGTTCGTTACCCCAAATGGCATCTCTAAGTACTCATAGTGTCCATAACGGGTTCTGAATGCCGTCTTCTGAATATCCTCGGTCTTGACCCTGATTTGATGATAACCCGACTTCAGGTCGATCTTCGAGAATATTGTAGCTCCTCGCAGTTGATCCATCAAATCATCAATCCTAGGTAACGGATACCTATTCTTGACGGTTACCTTGTTCAATTGTCGGTAGTCGACACATAATCTCGACTTCCCGTCCTTCTTCTTCACCAATAAGACTGGCGCTCCCCAAGGTGAAACGCTTGGTCGTATGAATCCCTTCGACAGAAGATCTTCGAGTTGGGACTTCAATTCCACTAGCTCCGCAGGTGCCATACGATATGGTGCAATCGAAATCGGCCCTGTTCCCGGTACGATGTCTATAACAAACTCAATGTCGCGCACAGGCGGCAATCCAGGTACATCGCCAGGAAAAACATCCGTGAATTCTTTCACCACTGGAATACTGCCAACTTCTGGGTTCCCTTTGCTCTCCAAGCTTAGCAAAACAGAATACTCCTGAGATCCCTCGTTCAAAGCGACGCTGATGTGATTGGCAGACAGATACTCGGAAAGATCTGAATCAGGGAATACCACTCTCTTTCGGTTGCAGTCCAAAAGACAATGATAGCGGGACAACCAATCCATTCCTAGGATAACATCTAGGTTCTTAAGAGTTAGGCATACTAGGTTAGCATGGTAGATCCTATTGTTGTATGTTATCGGACAATACATGCATGCTGAATTAGCATGTAGAGTCTTGGCAGGAGTAGCAACTATCAGATCGAAGCTCAAAGCAGTAATAGGAAGTCTTAATCTGATTGCACAATCTCTAGAGATAAAGGAATGCGTTGCTCCGGAATCAAAAAGTACGGATAGAAGATTACCGTCAATCCCGCAGTCGCCTCTAATCAGTCCATCTACCCCCTCAGCATCTTCACCATCCATGGTGTAGACTCTCGCCTTTGCAGCAGGACGCTTTCCTTGAGCAGTGTTGACGGTTGGCTCCGCCTTTGGTAGCCTGCACTGTGCAGCAGTGTGCCCCAACTTGTTGCAATTGAAGCATTGAGGCCTCGTGTCGGAACAAGCACGAGCAAAGTGCCCCGGCTTCCCACACTTGAAGCACGTCAGTTCCCTGTTCTGAGTTTGACCTCCAGAACCTCCAGCAGCACCCACCATGGGCCGGTAAGATCCTGATGCAAACCCTCTACCAGCAGGACGCTGATACGGCCTCCTGTTCTGAAACCTTCCCTTGTTCTGATTATTCTGAGAGCCCGACCTCATCGGCCCTCCAGTTCCAGCCCGGTTCAACCTCCGGTTCTTCATTAGCTCCACTTCAGTGGCTTTCTCCACCACTGATTGGAATCGCATGATTCCCAGTGGCCTCACTGAGTCCTCAATATCCGGCCTCAGTCCATTCACGAAGCGCTTGCACATGTAGCGCTCGTCAACATGATCATTAAAGAATTGGAAATGCTTCGCCAAAGACTCCAGCTTCGAAGCAAATTCCGGTACAGACATACCTCCCTGACGGAGTGTCAAAAACTGCGCCTCCCTCTCATCCCGGGCACTTGTCGGAAAATACTTTTCCAAGAATGCGGTCCGGAACGAGTTCCAGTTAATTTCTTCATGGTTGGCTTCCATGATTCCCCTGGTGCCCTTCCACCAGTATTCAGCATCTCCTAGCAGAAGATAAGTCGCCATGCCCACCTTGGCACCCTCAACAGTTTGCAGTACGCCGAATATCTTCTCTATCTCCTGAATCCAGAGATCCGCTGCATCTGGATCAGTACCACCAGAGAACTTTGGTGGGTTTTGCCTCCTGAAGTCATTGAGGCCTTTGTTCTGGTCCAGAGTTATTTCCCTCTGACGTTGATGCTGTTCACGTGCTTCTTCAGTAGCACGCCTCATGGCATTATCATTTGCCTGTGCCGTTACCGCTTGGGCCTGCGCTGTTACCGCTTGGGCCATAGTGGCCATCATCTCAGCTAGCTGGTTATTATTCACCATATTCTGTTAAAGGAAGCAAACAGTCAGTACTTATCATAAGATAGCATCTAGCATCACTATACAATATGAGTAAGCAATAACTTCAATCAATTTTTTAAGCGAAAAATCGCTTGCAGACAATCAATTTTCACTCTTTGCAGAGTCACACAACCTAGCACAGAAGACCTATTCCCCAACAACTCCCGAAAGACTCGACCGTGCTCTGATACCACAATGTAACACCCCGATTTCGGTAGCGTCACTTTAGTAACCAAAAGTAAACTTAATGCGGAAAAACGTGAATATATTTTTTTTTGATAATAACTAAGACAAGACTGAAATAAATAAAACCCGAATGCGAAAAGCAATATAACTAATGTACAATATATAAACAGCCCCCGCTGTAAGTAACAACCTCGTCACGAGTAACCTCCAGTGACGGAAAGAAAAGTACAACGCCCGTAGGCAATATATACAACCAAATGAAAAGGGTGAAGTGCCCGCAACACCATCCCTCAAAACTGAGAATCAGCTGACCCAATGGCCTGAAAATAAGACCTCCTAAGTCCAACCAACTCTCTGTGATTCCCGTAAGGAAACCACACAAAAAGCTATAGGCGGATCTACCCTGTCCCCTACGTAACAAATGAAGCAAGACTGTCAGAGCTAAAACTCTACTCCTACACTAATCCTAACTCGAGGAGCTCATACCAACACTCAAAACTATGTGCTAGCATGATCGTCGTCTGAATCAGAATCCAGAACGACCAAGTCTATCAACCCTATCCGTCCTCCCCTCGCTCCTGCAACGCTCTCCGATGCTGGACTCACGGGCTTAGGGCCCGAACCCTGATCATCAATGATCGCAACGGAGGGTGCACTAGACCCTGCCGAAGGCACTCCCACTGGAATCTCCTCTGAGGGATCCTCCTCCTCTGAAGATGACGGTGGCGGCGGTGCTCCTCCAAGACCTGGTCCACAGTGAACGCCCGGTGGCAAGTTGAAGCTGATAGAGCATCGCCTCAACACTCCTGACCTCAAGAGTCCTCCACTATCCACGTGGTCCTCCATGATACGCCCCGAATACGTCGCTCGGTGGCTCGCGGGGTCAACCACCCACGACCCGGGGTCGTCCTGGTCGATCATCTCGTACCTAATCCCCCCCGAAGGGTGGACCATTGCGAACCAATCCGCAATGTTCATCTGACAAAAGGCGTTGTCCGCCAAAACACACACAGAAGACGCGAGGGTCAACTCTAAAGAACTATGTAGATAATAAACCCAATAGGTACAAATAATAGATAGCCACTTAGGCTTATAACTAGAGATATCATTCCTAGGGTTGCATGTTCCACAAAATCATAACGACAATAATAACAATTAGCATGTTCCAAGTAAGTTTATCAAATAGCAACCACACTCATCAACTAAGTCAGTATGCATGTTGCGTGATATGTATGCAGGTTAACCCAGTCAACCAATATGCAATCCGGAAACGGATGGACATCATCGGATCAGCCCTTCACCAGCCACGGTGGTGCCATTTCGGCCCGTGATGTCTCTTACTCCCACTGGGTAGTCAGATCAGCAGTAAACCCGTAGGCCTGCCATTTCGGTCTGCTACAGAGACGTCTACAAACGCTCTTTCACGGCATTCCGGGTCTTATGACCATTTTGGAAACCGACGAGGTCCAGAGTACGTCCTGTGTTAATACCTCATTAATGTTGCATGTATGCAAAATGATTAGTCAAACAACGTCTCCATCCTCACTCGACACGTCGCCACGTGTTCTAGGGAAGTTAAAGTCTCTAAAAGCTTACCCTAAGGTAAAGTCGATTCTGCGACCAAAAGACACACTTCATAACGACACATAGCTGCTCCAACAGCACCACAACAAACGCTGCTCCAACAACACAATAACAAACGCTGCTCCAACAGCAAACAATCGCTGCTCCAACACACAACAACAAACGCTGCTCCAACAGCACAACAACAAACTCAACACTTGGATCCGACGACACTCCTCGTTTTTCCAAAACTATGATTTCTTCCAATGCCTCCTTCGAGGTTGTTACATTACTTAAGATTTAGAGGTTATTTAAGGTCTTATGAATTTTCTTTTAAAAATAGATTCCATTTT